>NC_134358.1:249241336-249541336 GCF_048569485.1 Anomaloglossus baeobatrachus
TCTAAGTAATACATGGTTGGATTCAGGATGTCTTTGCCTACATCATACTGCTGTCAGATGAGGTAGCAAAAACCTGCTGACAGATTCCTTTAAATTTTATCTGGGTATGACAATGGGACAAAATGACAAGAGGATGTCACTGATGGGGATGAAGCTAGTGAAAAGCCCCTTTAATATACTGTCCAAAATGGCAACTTATGTAGTAAAAAATAATTGCAGAAGCTAGATATGTAATTTTTTGTTTTTGTTACTCTACAGTTACTTATTATTCTTAAATTGCACAGTTTTTGCCCTTCTCTAAATCGGGGTACAGGTTGGAACTTAAAGCCTGAAGCATTCACTACAGCGTAGCAGAAAACGTAAGGCTCCTGGACATGCTATGAGCTGTCACTACATAGAGGAAGCTGCTGTTTTAGGACTTGTGCGCATACTGCTTTTTTTTTTTTGCTTTTTTGGTGCAGTTTTGGTTGCAGTTTGTGGTCCCAAACTGCATGTATGACCTTCCCCAGCAAAGTCTATGAGAAATCCGAAAGGCTATGCGAATGTTGCTTCTTTTTTGCCTGCAGTTTTGGTTGCAGAAAGAAAAAGCAGAATGTCAACTTTCTGCATTTTTCACTGCATTTTGCCACTGACAATGTTAAAAAAAATAAATAAATAAATAAAAGCAGGCCAAAACACGGCAAAAACGCATGCGTTTTTTTCATGCGTTTTTTCGGCCAGAGGTGCCTTTTTCTGCCAGAAGCCATTGAATTAAGCCACATGGGTGAAATTGGGGCGTAAAGCAATGTAAGGCTACATTCACATGACCGTTCTGTTTTTGCAATCTGCAAAAATCGGTCCTGTTTTTTACCACAGATGTATCTGTGTGGCATCCGTCCCGTTCTGTATACAGTCCGTGTATCATTCGTGTGACTTCCGTTTTTTTTTTTTTTGCGGACCACAAAAAAAAAATGGAAGGAGAGTTACATGCAGTCTAGGGTATCTGGCCAGATGTTGGTCCCCATATAAGATTTATGGGGAACAGAATCCGGTGCAAAGGGGTAGGAGCAAGCGCTACATACTCACCGATCACCGGCACGGCTATCACACTGCTCCCGCTGCAGCTCTTTGTTCTTCTCGTACCTGCCGCATATTAGGCTCGTTTCATATTCACTGCTTCCCTGCTCACCAGCGTCTGTGATTGATTGCAGTCAGACACACCCTCACGCTGAGTCACAGCTGTCTGACTGCAACCAATCACAACCACCGGTGGGCAACTATATATCGTACAGTACAATAAATAAATAAATACAGTGGAACCTTGGTTAACGAGAACAATCCGTTCTGGGAGTGTGCTTGTTAACCAAGTTACTCGTTCAGCAAAGCAAGATTTCCCATAGTAAATCATTGCAGTGCAGACAATTAGTTCCACAACTTGTTAAATGTCCCATCCTGGTCCCCTATTGTGCCATTCCAAACACGCACAAACACACGCACACACACATATTATTCTCACCTTACCTTCCGTTCCATCGTCAGCCTTTTGGATCTTGCAGTTCGCCAGCACAGGATGTGTATTGAGTAACCATCACGACGAGGGAGAAACTTCCGCTGCCAGAGCGCTGACGTCAAAGGCAGGAGCCGCTTGACTCTGATTGGCCAGCGCGCTGCCTTTGAGAGGCGGCTGACAGTGGAAGTTCCTCCATCGTCGCGATGGTTACCCGATACACATCCTGTACCGGCGAACTACAAGAACCGTGAGGGCGGCGATGGAACGGAAGGTAAAATGAGCAGAATATGCGTGCTTGTGCGTGCTTGTGTGTGTTTGTGCGGACTGCAAGAGTGGGTTAGAGCCAGGGCTGTGGAGTCGGAGTCGTGGAGTCGGAGTCGGAGTCGGAGCTCATTTTGGTGGAGTCGGAGTCGGAGTCGGTATAAAATGCACCGACTCCGACTCCTAAAATATATAATAAATTGGGGACAGGAGTGCAATGCAGAATGTGCTGAATATTTTACTAAATAATAACATTTAGTATAATGCTTATATTTAAGTGAAAAATGTATTGTAGTACAATGTGAACATCAGACATTTAATTGTTTTTATGATACAATAATCAAGATATTTGGATAGAACATAAAATATATTTATTGGAATACAACTTTAGAACACAAAAAACTGTAATAAATTGTAAATATGTAATACACTATGTAATATACAGTAGATTACATATATATCTTGTGTGTGTATATACACTGTATATACATATATATATATATATACAGTGTATATACACACACAAGATATATATGTAATCTACTGTATATTACATAGTGTATTACATATTTACAATTTATTACAGTTTTTTGTGTTCTAAAGTTGTATTCCAATAAATATATTTTATGTTCTATCCAAATATCTTGATTATTGTATCATAAAAATTATTAAATGTCTGATGTTCACATACACATATTCATGTACTACAATAAATTTTTCACCTAACTATAAGCAATATATGTAGGAGCCGGAGTCGGAGCCGGAGTCGGAGTCGGAGCCGGAGTCGGAGTCGGTGCAAGAGAATTTGAGGAGTCGGAGTCGGAGTCGAAGGTTTGGCTTACCGACTCCACAGCCCTGGTTAGAGCGGTGGATGTACAGAACCGGAAGTGTGTGCAGTGAGTATTTTGCTCCTACGGCAAAGCTTGCTTGTAAACTGAGTTACAAATTTACAGCAAGCTTTGCTCGGTAAGCAAAATACTCGCTAACTGGGTTACTTGTTAAGCGAGGTTCCACTGTAATTGAAAAAAAACGGTGTACGGTCCCCTCCAATTTTCATACTAGCCAAGATAAAGCCTCACAGCAGTTGGCTGGTATTCTCAGGCTGGGAAGACCCACATTACTGGGAGCCCCCAGCCTAAAAATATCAGCCAGCAGCTGGTCGGAATTGCTGCATACATTAGATGTGACAGTCCCGGGACTTTACCCGGCTCATCCCAAATGTCCTGGTGTGGTTGCAAATGGGGTAATATATGGGGTTGATACCAGCTGTGTAATGTCACCTGGCATCAAGCCCTGGGGTTTGTGATGTCACAGCATCTATCAGATACCCAACATCACTAACCCAGTCAGTAATAAAAAAAAAAAATAGACGACAAAGAAATTTTTATTTGAAAACAAACACTCCCCAACGCATTCTCTTTTTCACCAATTTATTGGAAAGAAAAAACAAATCCGGGTCCGGCATAATCCAATAAGGGGGTCCCACGACGATCCATACTGACTGTCCCAGTCAATGAAGAACAGAATGTTCGCCATTGGCTAGGAGAGCAGTGCAGTGACCTGAGCTAACATTATTAGGTCAGCCCAGGTCACTGCAGGGCATGACGAGCACTGACTTCATTAGTTTAGTTATGTACTTTACCTGGGGGATGAATGCTGTTGCGCTCCTGACGTCAGCGCTCGTCACTGACTTCCGTTGTCCGCCGCGTTCACAAGCAAAGTATCGCGAGTGGCCTGTGACGTCACCCCTAGTCACAGTTTCGGGCCACTCATGAGACTTGATGTGAGAACGCGGCGGGCATAGAGTCAGTGACGAGCGCTGACGTCAGGAGTGCAGGACTTCATCACCACTGGAAATTTAGTTTGCTAACCTAACGTCGGTGCTCCTCTTCCCCGCACCTGCTGACTCTGCTGTGTGGGCAGATGCTGATACACTGCAGTATGAGCAGCTGCGGGGCTGGCGGGGGAGCGGGACACAGGCTGTAGGGGTACTCGATGGAAGACACACGGAAGTGCTTCCATGTGACTTCCGAGGATTTTGCGGAACCATTGACTTGTATTGTCATGGTCTGCAATTACGAAACAGAATAGGACATGTTCCATGATAACGGAATAGACATACGGCATCCGATGTGTTTTTTTTGTAGGAACTGATGCACATGGAAGTGCTTTCGTGTGCCATCCGATCCTACACAAAAGACATTAAAAAGATGGTCCTGTCAGTAGGTCCGCAAAAACACAGGAACTGAACAGGACAGATGGAACGGTCGTCTGGATGACCCCTAAAAAACATATGGACTATTATTATTATTATTATTGATTGCTATAGCAAGGTATAACACTATCGCTTTATTTGGGGCAGTTTTGACACACAAACCACATGTCTCTAAGGATTCTAATAATGTACGTTGTAAACCACACAACCAACTATATTAAAAATAGAGGATAAGGTTCTGAAACAAATGTTTTCGTCAAAGTCAGAAGCTTCGTTAGATTCTGTCATTTTTGGAAGGAAGAACAGAATTTCATGCATCAAACACTGGACACCTCTGTGGAGCTCGACAGACCCTATTATAAGTCAGTGTGATACTTGGCTGAAGCTCTTGTACATTGTTGGATTTGGCACTACTTACCATTTTTGACTATATGTAAAAAAAAATCCTCAGATTTTTCTCCGACACCCACATAGGTGTTGATAGGGATTCGATTTGTCTTGGTACATCTGGTCAATTTTTATAATATTTTTTGACAATCTCATTTCTATCAGGCCAGCATGACAATGCCTCAGTGTATCAAATTGGCCATAACAAGGAACGCCTGACGGGTTGAATTTTAAGCTGTCCAGTCCCTTTTTCCCATTAAATTAGGTGTTTTGCTTCTGCTTCATTCCATTTCATTAACCCAGAAGTTATATAAACAGTGTACCTCGCTGTCGCAAGCTGTTTTTGTAACTTCCATTCATTTTTAATGGAAACCACATAGGTCAGCAGGCACCTGGCCATTGCCATAGATCGACCTCCAATGTTTGTAGGTGATGTCTCCTCAGCTGAACATCCTATTATAGATGTGGTCTCATTAGAGCTTTATACAGCGGCCTCACAATCTCCTTCTTTCTACTGGTAGTACCTCTAGCTATGCGTACAAGCATCCTGCATGGTTTCCCTATATCTTGTCCTCACTGTTGTCTCACAGTGCACAATCGTCCCCATATAATATTTGGAAAGTTGTCATCTATCAATGTACAATCTACAATGAACTCGCTGCCGCCCGACCACCGTGCGGAGCTGCCGCCCGACCACCGTGCGGAGCTGCCGCCCGACCACCGTGCGGAGCCGCCGCCTGACCTACACCCCACCTATTGTCTCCTCCCCATAATCCTATAGAATGTAAGCCCGCAAGGGTAGGGCCCTCTTCCCTCTGTACTAGTCTGTCTACTGTAACTTGTATACGTATTTTGTATGTAACCCCCTTCTCATGTACAGCACCATGGAATTAATGGTGCTCTATAAATAAATAATAATAATAATAATAATAAAATCTATGTCATTTTTTTTTTACATTTTACTTTTCTTTCATCCCCAAACTCATGTTATGCAAAATAGTTATATAGAGGACTTAGCCCATATAAGAATTATTTCTGTAGTCTAGTTTTCCGTGCATTTGTTGGCCAGAAAATGATCTTTAGTCAGTATGTAAATTAGAATGCTTGGTTCACCCTTGCCATGGCTGAGCACTCTGTGCGCTGTTCCTCCTCCCTAGTTAGCCTGTTTCACCTTCTTCCTTCATGTTTGATAGGGATGGGTTGCCCAGAATGACAGTGCATGAGCAGTGTCAGTGTACAATTCAAGTGGGTATGTACTCATCCCTCTCTCCTGTTGTCACGGATGTGTCACGACCGGCTGAGAATCTAGTGGCAGTGAGTGTTAGAAAATCCCACAAATTGGCAACACATATTGTTATGACAGTTCTCTGTTTCTTCAGCAGGTGACTCTATGACTCTAGAAAACTGTCAGTTATTCCTCTCAGTTCCCAGCCTCTGACTTCCTTTATAAACCTCACCCTGGGGGGGTTTGAGTGCGGTTTATAGTTGTGCCTGGCTGTTGTCTGCAGCAGTTGTTTCCTCTTGTTGTTCCAGAGACTTCAGTGGTAGCTGCTCCTAAGATAAGTGTTTGACTTTTGCTATCTACCTGGGCTCAGGTGGTAAGATTTGTGTTTCTCCTGTATTGTTTCCTTTTGTCTCCCTTACCATTATTGGTGTTGACAAAGAGCTCATACCCACTATTTTTACCTAGGCCCCACATCAGGATTTGCCTAGGTTGAGGTATTCCTGCTTGGCAACAGGTGTGGAACCTGTATAGGGTTGGTGAGGGCCATGAGGGTGAGCTGCAGGTTCATGTCAGAGGTTACCACTTCCCCCTTTCCCTAGTGATAGGGCATTCCTTTCCCCTTCCCTTTTGAATTCTACTAAACAGCCAGTATAGCTGCTATCCCCAGCCGTGACACCTGTCTGTTGCAGTCACTGGATACATTGATATGCCTGAGAGAATAGCGAGTGGTCACAGAGGATATATCCAAGTAATGACTTCTGTCAGTCAACATACATGGAGGGGGCAAGGCATGGTTATTAGGAGGAGTTCATTATTTTCAATTCCATCATTAGTCATGCAAATCTTGAAGCCAAGAACCTTGACAATGGATTTAATTCCACAACGGTGATTAAATTGGTGGTTGCATTAACTGTCTTATACGGCTAATGATCGAATCTCCGTATTTTCATATAAAAAAGGATTGGGGATCATGAGTGTGTTGTGGTTGGATTTATTAAGTCTGAAGTTGGGACTTTTTAGAGAAAACCTATACAAACAATTTGTTGAGTGTTTACCATAAATAAGGGGTCCTGAAGGAATTGTGTTGGGAGGACATTAATTTGGAGGGCCAATAGGAGTCCATTTATAATGCACAATGCACAGCGTGAAATGACCACTGACCACTCGGTCTACACAGGCCAACCCTGCTTCAGAGGAGCACCGAACGTTCTATGGTAGATTGTTCAGCACACACCGGCTGCTATTGTATTGTGTACACAGGACAATGCGCTGCCTAGAATAACGATCTTTTGTAAAACAAAATGATCATTTCAACTGAATAATCAAAGTTTTGTGTTTGTTGGGTGATCACCTGCTTGTTCAGATTGCATGATTCTCATGAGATGTACGTTCCTAGGAATGCTCGTTCACAATATTCTTGTAGTGTAAATGGACCTTAAAGGGAATCTGTCAGCAGGTTTTTGCTATGTAATCTGAAGATAGCATGCTGTATGGGTTATTTCACCCTTGTGTCACTTATCACAAAGTGTGTTCATGTTTACCTGCAATGTGAGTTTGTTTCAGTAGCTTTATCATTACTGTACTGAGGAGCTTGCGACCTTATGTCCGACTTCGTCCCCCTCTGTGATTAGCAGCTTCTGTCTATAGAAACGTACACTGAAAGCCTGGTGTGGATGGGGGCAGCTCTCTGGACTCTGCTACATGCTAAAACTAAAATCTTTGAAAATCTCAGAACGGCTGCATCCAGTAATCTAAGTGACACATCGCTGGATTCAGGATCTCTTTGCCTACATCATATAAGATGTATCAGATGAGGTAGCAAAAACCTGCTGACAGATTCCCTTTAAGGCTGTGTCAAAAATGCAGCATCTTACAGTTCCAGCAAAGTGGATTGGATTTAATCTCATACCCACAGTAATTCTTTTTTACGTAGTATAAACTGACCTGTGGGGCATATTTCAAATCTGCAACATGTGAATTTCTCCTGAAGCTACACTGAGTGTTATGTGCAGATTTTCCCCATAGAATTGTATTAGATACAGAAAATCCACAGGTAAAAAATGGATGTGCATTGTTTATGGTGGAAATGAATAAAAAAATGTATGTAATCCGCACATGAAGTTTTGTTAAAGTATCCAAAAAAAAGCAGTTTTATACAAAGCATGATATACTAAATAAAGACAAAAACACAGCATGAAAAACTTGATTAAAAGACATGTAAAAAAAACTCAAACACGATGAAACAATGCAAGTAACTTAATTTGCATAATAGGTGCAGAAATGTTGCAGAAATTCTGCAACGTCAAACACTCACCAAAGCTCATTGTGGGAACATAGTCTAAATATCATTGGTTTGAAAAGTATACAATAAAATGTAGTTTGAATAGTCATGGTGAAGTGGAGTCAGACCCTTAAAGGGAACCTGTCACCAGTTTTTTGCCCTATAAGCTGCGGCCAACACCACTGGGCTCTTATATACAGTGCCTACAAGTAGTATTCAACCCCCTGCAGATTTAGCAGGTTTACACATTCGGAATTAACTTGGCATTGTGACATTTGGACTGTAGATAAGCCTGGAAGTGTGAAATGCACTGCAGCAAAAAAGAATGTTCTTTCTTTTTTTTTTTTTTTTTTTTTTTTTAAATTGTGAAAAGTTTATTCAGAGGGTCATTTATTATTAAACCCCTCAATCCACTAGAATTCTGTTTGGTTCCCCTAAAGTATTAAGAAGTATTTCAGGCACAAAGAACAATGAGCTTCACATGTTTGGATTAATTATCTTTTTCCAGCCTTTTCTGACTAATTAAGACCCTCCCCAAACTTGTGAACAGCACTCATAATTGGTCAACATGGGAAAGACAAAGGAGCATTCCAAGGCCATCAGAGACAAGATCGTGGAGGGTCACAAGGCTGGCAAGGGGTACAAAACCCTTTCCAAGGAGTTGGGCCTACCTGTCTCCACTGTTGGGAGCATCATGCGGAAGTGGAAGGCTTATGGAACTACTGTTAGCCTTCCACGGCCTGGACAGCCTTTGAAAGTTTCCACCCATGCCGAGGCCAGGCTTGTCCAAAGAGTCAAGGATAACCCAAGGACAACAAGGAAGGAGCTCCAGGAAGATCTCATGGCAGTGGGGACATTGGTTTCAGTCAATACCATAAGTAACGTACTCCACCGCAATGGTCTTCGTTCCAGACAAGCCCATAAGGTACCTTTACTTTCAAAGCGTCATGTCAAGGCTCGTCTACAGTTTAATCATGATCACTTGGAGGACTCTGAGACAGACTGGTTCAAGGTTCTCTGGTCTGATGAGACCAAGATCGAGATCTTTGGTGCCAACCACACACGTGACGTTTGGAGACTGGATGGCACTGCATACGACCCCAAGAATACCATCCCTACAGTCAAGCATGGTGGTGGCAGCATCATGCTGTGGGGCTGTTTCTCAGCCAAGGGGCCTGGCCATCTGGTCCGCATCCATGGGAAGATGGATAGCACGGCCTACCTGGAGATTTTGGCCAAGAACCTCCGCTCCTCCATCAAGGATCTTAAGATGGGTCGTCATTTCATCTTGCAACAAGACAACGACCCAAAGCACACAGCCAAGAAAACCAAGGCCTGGTTCAAGAGGGAAAAAATCAAGGTGTTGCAGTGGCCTAGTCAGTCTCCTGACCTTAACCCAATTGAAAACTTGTGGAAGGAGCTCAAGATTAAAGTCCACATGAGACACCCAAAGAACCTAGATAACTTGGAGAAGATCTGCATGGAGGAGTGGGCCAAGATAGCTCCAGAGACCTGTGCCGGCCTGATCAGGTCTTATAAAAGACGATTATTAGCTGTAATTGCAAACAAGGGTTATTCCACAAAATATTAAACCTAGGGGTTGAATAATAATTAACCCACACTTTTATGTTGAAAATGTATTAAAATTTAACTAAGCAACATAACTTGTTGGTTTGTAAGATTTATGCATCTGTTAATAAATCCTGCTCTTGTTTGAAGTTTGCAGGCTCTAACTTATTTGCATCTTATCAAACCTGCTAAATCTGCAGGGGGTTGAATACTACTTGTAGGCACTGTATAGCATTCTAACATGTTGTATATAAGAGCCCAGGCCGCTGGGTACAACATAAAAAAACACTTTAAAATACTCACCTAGAATGTCGCTCCGGTGCACATCGGTCGGAGGGGTGGTGCCATTGTCCGGGACCGACGCCTCCCCTTTCAGCCATCTTGAGCCAGGCAGATCAAAGTGCGCCTGTGCAGGACCTCAATGCCTGCGCGTCTGTCTGACGTAGGTAGTGCTAATTTTAAACTTTTTTAAAAAATAATAAACTGAAAATTGGGACGTGCAATATTATTCGCCCCCTTTAAGTTAATACATTGTAGGGCCACCTTTTGCTGCGATTACAGCTGCAAGTCGTTTGGGGTAGGTCTCTATCAGTTTTGCCCATCGAGAGACTGAAATTCTTGCCCATTCTTCCTTTGCAAAGAGCTCAAGCTGAGTGAGGTTGGATGGAGAGCGTTTGTGAGCAGCAGTTTTCAGCTCTTTCCACAGATTCTCGATTGGATTCAGGTCTGGACTTTGACTTGGCCATTCTAACACCTGGATACGTTTATTTGTGAACCATTCTATTGTAGATTTTGCTTTATGTTTGGGATCATTGTCTTATTTGAAGACAAATCTCTGTTCAAGTCTCAGGTCTTTTGCAGACTCCAACAGGTTTTCTTTAAGAATGGTCCTGTATGTGGCTCCATCCATCGTCCCATCAATTTTAACCTTCTTCCCTGTCCCTGCTGAAGAAAAGCAGGCCCAAACCATGATGCTGCCACCATCATGTTTGACAGTGGGGATGGTGTGTTCAGGGTGATGAGCCGTGTTGCTTTTACGCCAAACGTATCGTTTGGCATTGTGCCAAAATAGTTCGATTTTGGTTTCATCTGACCAGAGCCCTTGGTGTGTCTCCCAGGTGGCTTGTGGCATACTTTAAATAACACTTTTTATGGATATCTTTGAGAAATGGCTTTCTTCTTGCCACTCTTCCAGAAAAGGCCAGATTTGTGCAGAGTACGACTGATTGTTGTCCTATGGACAGACTCTTCCACTTCAGCTGTAGATCTCTGCAGTTCATCCAGAGTGATCATGGGCCTCTTGGCTGCATCTCTGATCAGTCTTCTCCTTATTTGAGATGAAATTTTTGAGGAACGGCCGGGTCTTGGTAAATTTGCAGTGGTATGATACTCCTTCCATTTCAATATGATCGCTTGCACAGTGCTTCTTGGGATGTTTAAAGTTGTGGAAATCTTTTTGTAACCAAATCCGGCTTTAAACCTCTCCACATCAGTATCATGGACCTGCCTGTTGTGTTCCTTGGTCTTCATGATGCTATCTGTACTTTAAATAGAGCCCTGAGACTATCACAGAGCAGGTGCATTTATACGGAGACTTGATTATACGCAGGTGGCTTATGTTTATCATCATCAGTCATTTAGGACAACATTGGATCATTCAGAGATCCTCAATGAACTTCTGGAGTGAGTTTGCTGCACTGAAAGTAAAGGGGATGAATAATATTGTATGCCCCACTTTTCAGTTATTTAATTTTTAAAAAGTTTAAAATAAGCAATAAATTTCGGTCAACTTCACAATTGTGTCCCACTTGTTGTTGATTCTTCACCATAAAATGAAAATTTTTATCTTTATGTTTGAAGCCTGAAATGTGGGAAAAGGTTGAAAAATTCAAGGTGGCCAAATACTTTCACAAGGCACTGTATAGTTTCCGAAATAGGGTCACTTGTTGTTTTGGCATGCCAGGGACTCGTCGAATGTGACATGGCGTTCGTAATCTATTCCAGCCAAAATGGGGCTCCTTGCCTCCTGAGCCATGCTGTGCTCCCAAACAGTAGTTTTCCATACATGACATACGCAGACCCATTATAATCAATGGGTCTGCTCACACATCAGTGATTTTTCACTGAACTTGTCTCCGTGCAGCGTACACGCGTGTCTGTGATTCTGCACGGAGACTAGTCAGTTTTTTTTCTGGCATCACTGATGACCCACGGACCACACTATGGTGTGATCCATGTGTGATCCGTGAAACACGTACCAGAAAAACACTGACATATAAAATAATTAACATTTTCAATTTACCTTTCCAGCGGTTCGCTGTGCAGCCTCCGCTCTCTGCAGCTCCTGCCCGGTTCATGAATATTCATGAAAGCAGGAACAGCCGACCCGGAAGTAGCTGCAGAGAGCGGTGGGCGGACGCTGCAGAGCCAAGGAGTTCAGCACCATGGACAGCAGGAGCGAAGGCAGGTGAGTAATGTCTGTTTGCAATCACGGATTGCGCATGAACAACCCACGTGTGCCGTGAGTCACGTGTTTAAGGCTATGTGCGCACGTTGCGTACAAGCCCTGCAGAAATTTCTGCAGCGATCTGAAGAGCACATGTGCGCTTTAGATCGCTGCAGAAATGTCCGTAGTGAGCGCCGATTCCATGCGCTCTGCCTGCAGCTCCTGCCATAGACAGAGCAGGAGCTGCCGGCAAAGCGCAGGAAAGAAGTGACATGTCACTTCTTTTTGCGCAGCGCTTCGGCAGTAGCCGAAGCGCTGCGCTCTTAAACGCCACGTGCGCACGGCCCCTGCACAGTCTCCATAGACTGTGCAGGGGACGCAGGACGCATGCAGTTACGCTGCGCTACAAAGCGCAGCGTAACTGCATGTTTTTACGCGACGTGCGCACATAGCCTTACACGTCAGTGAAGAACGTCAGTGTTTTTCACTGACATGTGAAGGGGACCTAAAGGATTAATTGCGTAACTTCTTGAATGTGGTTTTGAGGAGTTTTATGGGTGCGGTTTTTAGAATGGTGTCACTTTTGGGTATTTTATACGTTATTTCCAGTCATTTTCTGAATCGAGCTCATCCTGATGTTTTTAAAGATATTTTTTACCAGTTAATTGGTCGGAGGCATTCATTTCATAAACTCGACATTTCGCAACTTGTTTACTAGACTTTGTTTGCAGCCCATAGAGCAGCTGCTGCTTTATCCCATTCCAATCACATTTGCCAGATTTGAACATGAGGAACATAATTTCGACCTCCCGCTATCCACAAAGACACCAGGGACATTGCTCCAAAATAAAACTATTTTATAGAAGCCAATTTTCTTTGGGCCTATAACTCAATTAAATGCCATTAATGCCAATTTTTTTTCTGTTCGCAGAGCACACTGATGTAAAACGCCTCTTTATAAAAGGCCAGGATTTTGCTTGCAAACACTGTTGCATGAAAATAGCAGTCTGCAATTGGTAAATGGCAGGATATTTGCTGTCTTGTTCTAGTGAAGGATTATGTGGAACCGTTCACAATCCAGCTTCTGTCATAACTAAAATAAACATTTGGCTGCATTGACCAGTGCGATGCTTAAGATTACGACCATATCATAGACACCAGATGCAAGGACCAGACGTCTGGCATAATCATCTTTTATTGTACACATCAGTGCACTGTTTGTGTGGCGTGGATAGGATTAGTGCCTTCTGACGTCAGAACAAAGTAATGATATAGAAATGGTGCTGGACCCAGGTTTCAACTGACGTGAGCAGCAGATTAGTCACAGCTTCACTGACAGATTGAAAACTACTATGCCAAGATCCCCTCTTAGTTTGTCACCATCACATTGGCACTCAGTTTTTAACCAAGCCTGCCCACCCACCTCCCCCCCAAAAGATATATTTCCTTTCATCGGAGGATAGTGATTGGCATTAGGCTCTATCAGGAATTCCGTTTTCTGTGCCGTCATTGGAACAGGAAAATAAAATTCAAGATGTTTTTAAGCCTCCAATGCAGATTAAGCTGTCTCTTTTTCTGCAAAACCCTTTATTCAGCTGTGGTGTATAATGCAAGGTCAAGAATAGAGTTGAGCGCGGTTCGTGGTTCGTGGTTCTCCAGTTCGCGGCTCGAGTGATTTTTGGGCTGTTCGAGATCGAACTAGAACTCGAGCTTTTTGCTAAAAGCTCGATAGTTCTAGATACGTTCGAGAACGGTTCTAGCAGCAAAAAGCAGGGCTTTTTACAGCTACAGTGAGCAGGAGCCATCGCTGGCAGCCTGCCACAAGCTGGTAACCAAGATAAACATCGGGTATCCAAGCAAAGCGCTTTGGTTAGTAACCCGATGTTTATCTTAGTTACGTGCAGGAAGCCCACACTTTCCCGCTCAGCTCGCTCCACCCCCTCCTGCCCGCGGCATGTACACATACATACACATACACAAACACACACACACACACACATCCACCCCCCCCCCCCCCCGCCCGCCCGCCCGCCCGCCCGCCCCGCTCGCTCGCTCGCTCGCTCGGCTTACCTGCGGTGATGAAGTCCCGCCATCCCGACCTCAGCGCTGTCACTGTCCTCCATGGCCGCCGCTTGTCACATCACCTCTCGCTTCCGACCCGAGACTGACACTGGCGGTGACGTCACGGACCTCTCGCGATACTTGATGTGAAGGCGCCGGTCATTGACCTCAGTGACAGGGGCTGTCAGTGTGCTGGAGATCAGCGCAGGTAATGTACCTCACTGACAGCAGCACTTCTCATGCCCTGCAGTGACCTGGGCTGACCCATTGATGTTAGCTCAGGTCACTGCATTGCTCTCCCAGCCAATGGGGAACATCCTGCTCTTCATTGACTGGGACAGTGTGGATCGTCATGGCAACCCCTTGGATTACACCAGACCTGGATTTGTTTTTCAATCTAATAAATTGGTTAAAGAGGGAATGTTTTGGGGAGTGTTTTTTCAAATAAAAATGTGTTTGTCGTGTATTTTTTTTTATTACTGACTGGGTTGGTGATGTCGGGTATCTGATAGACGCCTGACCTCACCAACCCCAGGGCTTGATGCCAGGTGACATTACACATCTGGTATTAACCCCAAATATTACCCCGTTTGCCACCGCACCAGGGCGCGGGATGAGCTGGGGCGAAGCACCAGGATTGGCGCATCTAATGGATGCGCCACTTCTGGGGCGGCTGCGGCCTGCTATTTTTAGGCTGGGGAGATTCCAATAACCATGGACCTCCCTAGTCTGAGAATATCAGGCCCCAGCTGTCTGCTTTACCTTGGCTGGTGATCCAATTTTGGGGGACCCCTACGTGGTTTTTTTTTTTAATTATTTATTTAATTTAAAATAACAGCGTGGGGTGCCCTCAGTTTTGGATTACCAGCCAAGGTGAGGTTGCCAGCTGTGGTCTGCAGGCTGCAGCCGTCTGCTTTACCCTAGCTGGCTACAAAACTAGGGGGAACCCTATGTCATTTTTTTTTTCATTTTTTTGGCTAAATACAAAGCTAAGCACCCCTTAGTGCCACATGAAAGGTACCAAAGGGTGTTCCACTTTTTCTCCATTTTTTTCTCCACTTTCTCTCCACTTTTTCTCCACTTTTTCTCCATTTTTTTCTCCACTTATTCTCCACTTTTTCTCCTCTTATTCTCCACTTTTTCTCCACTTTTTCTCCACTTTTTCTCCTCTTATTCTCCACTTTTTCTCCACTTTTTCTCCACTTTTTCTCCATTTTTTTCTCCACTTTCTCCACTTTTTCTCCACTTTTTTCTCCACTTTTTCTCCTCTTATGCTCCACTTTTTCTCCTCTTAATCTCCACTTTTTCTCCACTTTTTCTCCACTTTTTCTCCACTTTTTTCTCCACTTTTTCTCCTCTTATGCTCCACTTTTTCTCCACTTTTTCTCCACTTTTTCTCCACTTTTTCTCCTCTTAATCTCCACTTTTTCTCCACTTTTTCTCCACTTTTTCTCCATTTTTTCTCCACTTTTACTCCACTTTTTCTCCACTTTTTTCTCCACTTTTTCTCCACTTTTTCTCCTCTTATGCTCCACTTTTTCTCCACTTTTTCTCCACTTTTTCTCCACGTTTTCTCCACTTTTTTCTCCACTTTTTCTCCTCTTATGCTCCACTTTTTCTCCACTTTTTCTCCACTTTTTCTCCTCTTAATCTCCACTTTTTCTCCACTTTTTCTCCACTTTTTCTCCACTTTTTCTCCACTTTTTTCTCCACTTTTTCTCCACTTTTTCTCCTCTTATGCTCCACTTTTTCTCCACTTTTTCTCCACTTTTTCTCCACTTTTTCTCCTCTTATGCTCCACTTTTTCTCCACTTTTTCTCCACTTTTTCTCCTCTTATGCTCCACTTTTTCTCCACTTTTTCTCCACTTTTTTCTCCACTTTTTCTCCTCTTATGCTCCACTTTTTCTCCACTTTTTCTCCACTTTTTCTCCTCTTATGCTCCACTTTTTCTCCACTTTTTCTCCACTTTTTCTCCATTTTTTTCTCCACTTATTCTCCACTTTTTCTCCTCTTATTCTCCACTTTTTCTCCACTTTTTCTCCACTTTTTCTCCTCTTATTCTCCACTTTTTCTCCACTTTTTCTCCACTTTATCTCCATTTTTTTCTCCACTTTCTCCACTTTTTCTCCACTTTTTTCTCCACTTTTTCTCCTCTTATGCTCCACTTTTTCTCCTCTTAATCTCCACTTTTTCTCCACTTCTTCTCCACTTTTTCTCCACTTTTTTCTCCACTTTTTCTCCTCTTATGCTCCACTTTTTCTCCACTTTTTCTCCACTTTTTCTCCACTTTTTCTCCTCTTAATCTCCACTTTTTCTCCTCTTATGCTCCACTTTTTCTCCACTTTTTCTCCACTTTTTCTCCTCTTATGCTCCACTTTTTCTCCACTTTTTCTCCTCTTATGTTCCACTTATTCTCCACTTTTTCTCCACTTTTTCTCTACTTTTTCTATGGTCGGTCTACCCATTAGCTCTGCCATGCATAGTGTAGCTCTACACCTACTGCACATGTTACTTTATGATTGACATCTCTTTCGTACCAGAGCTGTCTAAGTCTACTCTGACCCCATATTTGTCATTACTATATTGTCCTTGTACTGTATTATGACATTTGTATCATGTGTTTCATTTCTTGCTGTGTTGCAATTTTTTTGCTGCATCCCAATTGTACCTCTACATTGTTCGAGTTTATGTTATTGTTCTCTCACTCTTATGTGATACTGATTATTGTCATTTTTCATGATTACATGCAGATAAGTCCAATCTGACGAAGGCTCAGGCCGAAACGTCATTTGTAACTTGTTTTGGACAAAAACATATATGCTTATGAAAAAAAAATTTTCTTAATACGGACCAATAAAGAGTGATTTTGCATTACTATCCGTTGTGACTTACTGACTTAGTCTGGGAGATATAGAGTGCCGAGGTTACTCACTAATTTTATCTATTATTACCTCTGAGCACCTATATACCAGTGAGCAGAGCTTCCTCTACAGTAGTTCTCCTGATTAGGCATGCCCTTACCTCATGAGCAGGGCATTGCAGCTTTGGTAGCAACCATTACGACATGGACTCTGCTGCTGTGGACCCGGGGAGAGTGAGTGCAGATTCATTGCACCCACACTCCTCACATGAAGGGTCCGCACTCCTAGAAAATGGGGGATACGTTCCCTGAGTGTCTCCCCCCCCATATTCTAGACGGTCCAGAGTCGTCGTGGGACCCCTTTATTTTTTTTCTTACAATAAATTGGTGAAAGAGGAAATGTTTTGGGGACTGTTTTTTCAAATAAATTTCTTTTGTCGATTTTTTTGTTTTTGTTAGTACTGACAGTTTATGATGTTGGGTATCTAATAGACGCCATGACATCACAAACTGCTGGGCTTGATCTCAGGTGACTTTACAGCTAGTATCAACCCGATTTATTACCCCGTTTGCCACTGCACCAGGGCACGGGATGAGCTGGGGTGAAGCGCCAGGATTGGCGCATCTAGTGGATGCGCCACGTCTGGGGTGCCTGCGGCCTGCTATTTTTAGGCTGTGAAGGCCCAATAACTATGGACCTTCCCACCCTGAGAATACCAGACCACAGCTGTCCGCTTTACCTTGGCTGGTGATCCAATTTGGGGGGTCCCCTACTTTTATTGTGTAATTATTAATATTTATAAAATAATTATAAAAAAGAGCCTGAGGGGACCTCCACATTGGATCCCCAACCACGGTAAAGCTGCCAGCTGTGGTTTTCAGGCTACAGCCGTCTGCTTTACCCTAGCTGGCTATCAAAAATGGGGGGACCCAACGTAATTTTTTTTTTTTAACTATTTTTTAAATAGAAAAAATTAATGGGCTTCCCTGTATTTTGATTGCCAACCAAGGTAACGGCAGGCAGATGGGGGTGGCAACCCATAGCTGTCTGCTTTATCTGCGCTGAGAATCAAAAATACCGCGGAGCGCTACGTCATTTTTTTAAAGATTTATTTTTACAGCACTGTGATGTCCAGCAATCAAAATACAGGGAAGCCCATTTTATTTTTAGTTATTTAAATAAATAATTAAAAAAAAAATATGTTAGCTCCCACTGCATTTTTTGTATTGCTAGCTAAGGGTAATCCAAGCAGCTACTGGCTGCTAACCCCCACTGCTTGGTGTTACCTTCACTGGCAATGGAAAATCCAGGGAAGCATTTTTTTTTTTTTTGCCAAAAAGCTACAAAAAAAGGACGTGAGCTTCGCCATATTTTTGTATGCTAGCCAGGTATAGCAGGCAGGTGCTGGAAGAGTTGGATACAGCGCCAGAAGATGGCGCTTCTATGAAAATGCCATTTTCTGAGGCGGCTGCAGACTGCAAATCGCAGCAGTGGGGCCCAGAAAGCTCAGGCCAACCTGTGCTGCGGATTCCAATCCCCAGCTGCCTAGTTGTACCTGGCTGGACACAAAAATGGGGCAAAGCCTACGTCATTTGTTTTCTAATTATTTCATGAAATTCATGAAATAATAAAAAAAGGGCTTCCCTTTATTTTTGGTTCCCAGCCGGGTACAAATAGGCAACTGGGGGTTGGGGGCAGCCGTACCTGCCTGCTGTACCTGGCTAGCATACAAAAATATGGCGAAGCCACATAATTTTTTCAGGGGGCAAAAAACTTCTGCATACAGTCCTGGATGGAGTATGCTGAGCCTTGTAGTTCTGCAGCTGCTGTCTGTCTGTATGGAGAAGAGCAGACAGCAGCTGCAGAACTACAAGGCTCAGCATACTCCATCCAGGACTGCATGCAGAAGTTTTTTGCCCACCAAAAAAATGACGTGGGCTTCGCCATATTTTTGTATGCTAGCCAGGTACAGCTGGCAGCCACGGGCTGCCTCCAACCCCCAGTTGCCTATTTGTACCCGGCTGGGAACCAAAAATATAGGGAAGCCCGTTTTTTTTAATTATTTCACTTATTTCATGAAATAATTAAAAAACAAATGACGTGGGCTTCGCCCTATTTTTGTGTCCAGCCGGGTACAACTAGGCAGCTGGGGATTGGAATCCGCAGCACAGGTTAGCCCGAGGTTTGTGGGCGCCTCTGCTGCGGATTTCAGTCCGCAGCCGTCCCAGAAAATGGCGCTCTCATAGAAGCGCCATCATCTGGCGCTGTATCCAACTCTTCCAACAGCCCTGGAGCCGGGTGGCTTGTTGGGTAATCATGAGTTAATACTGGCTTTGTTTTACCAGCCAGTATTAAGCCAGAGATTCTTAATGTCAGGCACGTTTGACCCGGCCATTAAGAATCTCCAATAAAGGGTTAAAAAAAGACACCACACAGAGAAAAAATACTTTAATAGAAATAAATACACAGACACATTAGAGACTCCATCTTTATTACCCCTGTCAGCCCTCCACGATCCTGCTCTTCTGTCTTCTTTCTTTCTAGTGTAGTAGTAGTGACGATTGTAGTGAGGGGCATCACTTGGGGCTGGGGAACCTCCATCCTAACTACAATGCTCACTACAATCGGGAAGCAGCGTGCAGCCTTCACTCCGTGAGTGATCACTGCTGGCTGCTAGCGGTAACAGCGGTAACGCTGACAGACGCGTTACCATAGCAACGGTGCTCCCGGAGCCGCGGTTAGCGGTGACGTCACCGCTAACTGCGTTGCTATGGCAACGGTGATCTCCGTTAATGACCGGCTGTGTCAGCCGGTCCCTAACGGAACGGGGAGTCGACCGTGTGCTAGAGCATGTCGCCGGTACACGGCGATACACATATGTGCACCGTGTACCGGAGAGATGCACTCGCAGGTCCTACATGACGTGTCATAGTCATGTGACCAGTCTGTAGCCAATGAGATAATAGCCACGTGACTGGTCACATGGCTATTTTGACGTCACGATAGGTCCTGCTTCTCTGCTGGCAGTGCAGGTCACCGGGAGGATTCAGCGATCATCGGATGGAATAGCGGCAGGAGACAGAGTGCAGAAGGGATCGCGAGGACCGGTAAGTGTTATGGCAATGTTTATTAACTGTTTGTGTACATTTATAATGCATTTTTATGTGTTTGTGATTGCCTCCCATTATAGCCTATTGGTTCTAGTTCGGTTCGTCGAACGTTCGACGAGCCGAACTCGAGCCAGACCCCCCGTTCGGCGAACCGCCTCGAGCCGAACCGGGACCGATTCGCTCATCTCTAGTCAAGAACATGCTAAGAGGAGCATTCAGGTAAAGGAAATCGGTCAGCAGATTTTTGCAACCTCATCTGAGAGCAGCATGATGTAGGCAAAGAGATCCTAAATTCAACGATGTATCACTTAGTTACTGGGTGCAGCAGTTCTGACACAATCAGAATTTTTAGATTTAGTCATGCAGGAGAGCTGAGAGAGCTGTCCTGCCCACACAAGAGGTTATACATTGTGATGTGTCAATCAGAGGAAGGGGAGTGCCGGATATGTGCATGTAGTCCCCAATCATAAGGGTCCGACTGCTTAAACAAACATACCAAATAAACAACGGGTTGAGCCTTGACAGACAGGTGTTCCTGAATTTTCTGTTAACCCTTGCAGCATGCTGGCTTCAGCTTACATAGCCAAAACCTGCTGATAGATTGCCTTTAATAGGAGGATCTAACAGCCTCTGCAGCAGCTCTGGCTATTTTGTTTTTTTGAACGACGAGTCTGAAAAGACAAAAGGCGCAAAAGTGGCATCTTATCCTGGGAAGAACCAGTATAAGACACTGCCCACGTTGCTTTTTTACGTGCTTCTTTTCTGCACACAAAAAAGCATGTTTTGGCAGGTAAAAAGCAGCTGATGTTTGCCTATCTTTTCACTTGCGTTTTTTCCTGTTTTTTTGTGCTTTTTTTTTTAGTCATGGCAATCGTGCGGTTTAGGCGCTGTAGCCCAACGATTGCTGCCGGGTCTCCAGCTGATCTCACTGCCTGGAGCGGTGCCCGCACTGCTCCCGGCAGTTTAACCCCCTGAATGCTGTAATCCGTGTAATCGCAGCATTCAGGAGGCAGGAAGAGGAATCGCTTACCTCTCCCTGACGATCAGGTCCTTGTAACAGGGACCGGATTGCTGCCATAGTAACCCTGGGTCGTCACCGTGATGACCCCGGGTTACTGAGCTACGGAGAGCCTCACACGCCACGCCGTATGAAGGATGCAGGGTGTGTGAGGCGAAGTGCTGAGTTATAATCCCCTGCAGTGATAAAGCAGTGCAGGAGATTATGAAAACGCAGAAAATAAACCCAGAAACATTTGACATGCTGCTTCTTTTTCCAGCAACAAACCCTGCAAGGAAAAACGAAGCAGCATGTGCATAACAAGTCAGTATTCTCATAGAATTTTCTGGGATGGTTTTTCCTTACTTTTATTGATTAAAATATGCAAGGAAAAACACCTGGAAAAAAAAAGCAAAAGAAACGCCACGTGCACACAGCCTAAAGGGGTTCAGGGAATCACTCACCTGGGTGAACTGGGCAAGTCACAACTCCTTTATTACGTTTCTTAGCGTAAAAACCGGCTGCTGCAGACCCACAAAGTAAAATATCAATCAGTGAAAGAAAAGCATTGTGCCGTACAGAGCAAAGTGAATAATTAAACAGCTGCGGCACGCGTTATAGGACCGTGGACCCATAAGAGGTAGGTTAATCTGCTGGAGTGTCAAGCATTGGACCCACACCAACAGAATATAAAAGGACTTATACTAAAAGTACACCATTATTTTGTAAAACGTGTAACCAACCCTTTAAATTATATTTTGCTCCCAAAAATGTAAAAGGGGTTGACCAGGACTTTAACAATGTTGGCCTATCCTTAGCTTAGATCGCCAATGTCTGAACGGTGGAGGTGCCATGCCTGGCATGCCCCACAATGTGCAGTACCTGACCGTGGCAACTATTCTGTTGACGGAGGTGTGCTGTGCAGCTCCGCAATGGACAAGTTTCAGACAGGACCTGGAAAAGCTGGTCAACGGGGGCGCCAGGGTTACACCCCTATTGATAAGACATCGATGGCCTATTCTAAGGATTGGCAAGCCATTTTAAAGTCCTGGACAACCCCTTTATATACCTTGTAAAAGTCCCTGAGCTC
Organism: Anomaloglossus baeobatrachus; assembly: GCF_048569485.1. Taxonomy (NCBI): domain Eukaryota; kingdom Metazoa; phylum Chordata; class Amphibia; order Anura; family Aromobatidae; genus Anomaloglossus; species Anomaloglossus baeobatrachus. The sequence goes on from NC_134358.1 coordinate 249,263,330, forward strand.
CCCTGATTCTGCACTGCATCACTACATTGCACAGATATTAACATTTTTTTGATTTTGGAGCACAGTTTGTGAAATCTCTGATTGTAGGTCAACTGAGTGTTTCTTCAGAGTTGTCTCTGGGCGCTTGTGCTTTCTTCACTCTCTCCCAAATGCTGACAATCACAGCTCGTCAGTTGATCTATCAGTCTGTCAGTTTCAGATGCTGCCGAGGAGTAAAAAGTTAGAAGAAACACCCAGTTCCACAGCAAGGAGAGATTTCACATTCTGCACTCCAAAAGCAACACATGTGAATATCTGTGCAATGGAGCGACGCAACGCAACACAGAAAAGAGCGGCAGAATCAGAGTAGCGCAGGGATTTTTACAAGTTATTTTACTCAATTTTTTGAGCAGGACGTCTTTATAAATGTAAAGTGTTGTGACGTATTTCCTTTACTTGTCTTTTAAAGGTAGCAATTGAGTGAACAGATTTATATTGAGGAATCGCTAATAATGCAGTTTCCTGATGTTCTTTTTCGGATTTTAAGACGGAAAATTGTCATAAAACAGCTGCAAGAACCATAGCTTTTGTGTCTCTTCTGCAATATTTCTTTACTCTAGAGATCAAATATATCCATTTTGCCTGCTATAGGCAGGGCCGTATTTACCATTAGGCACCCGTGGTCCCGTGCCTAGGGCGGCAGGATGCAGGGGGGCGGCACCTTCTAGCAGTAAAAAAAAAAAAAAAATTTATTTATTTTTTTTTTTTTTTTTTTTTTACACATTCATTAAATCCGCTGTATTTTCGGAGGGGGGAGAGGCGCACCTTTATTTATTTGTATCCACGTCAATTAAGACGCGAATGCAGACAAACTGCGGCAGCCGGGCACAGAGAGCTGATTGACCCCGGAACTGCCGGCGCCTGCACTTCCGGGGTCACAGGCGCGCCAATCAGCTCCTTCCTCTGTGTTGCGTCCAATGCTGTGTGGATTTCACATGCAGAGCTCACAGCAGGACGCCGCAGAGGACGCCGCGATGGAAGCCGGTGTCAGAAGAGGATACTCACGTGAGCCAGGAAGATGACGGCGGGCCCTGGAGCAGGTAAGTGCTCGCAGAGCTGAAGATTCATAAGGAGCGTGGGGGTGTCTCTAATGCAGACTGGAGATCTGCGTATGGGGTGGGAGGAGAGAGGCTGATACTGGGGGAGACTTGGGGGAAGAGAAGCTGATACTGGGGGAGGCTGGGAGGAGAGTCTGATGCTGGGGGAGGCTGATGTTGCGGAAGGCTGGGAGGGGGGAGGCTGACGCTGGGGGAGGCTGGGAGGAGAGAGGCTGATGCTGAGGGAGGCTGATGCTGGGGGAGGCTGGGAGGAGGGAGGCTGGTGCTGGGGGAGGCTGGGAGGAGGGAGGCTGATACTGGGGGAGGCTGGGAGGGGGGAGGCTGATGCTGGGGGAGGCTAGGAGGGGGGAGGCTGATGCTGGGGGAGGCTGGGAGGAGGGAGGCTGATGCTGGGGGAGGCTGGGAGGAGGGAGGCTGATGCTGGGGGAGGCTAGGAGGGGGGAGGCTGATGCTGGGGGAGGCTGATGCTGGGGGAGGCTGGGAGGGGGGAGGCTGATGCTGGAGGAGGCTGATGCTGAGGGAGGCTGATGCTGGGGGAGGCTGGGAGGAGGGAGGCAGATGCTGGGGGAGGCTGGGAGGAGGGAGGCTGATGCTGGGGGAGGCTGGGAGGAGGGAGGCTGATGCTGGGGGAGGCTGGGAGGAGGGAGGCTGATGCTGGGGGAGGCTGGGGGGAGGGAGGCTGATGCTGGGGGAGGCTGGGGGGAGGGAGGCTGATGCTGGGGGAGGCTGATGCTGGGGGAGGCTGGGAGGAGGGGAGGCTGGGGGGAGAGAGGCTGATGCTGGGGGAGGCTGGGAGGAGGGAGGCTGATGCTGAGGGAGGCTGGGAGGAGGGAGGCTGATGCTGAGGGAGGCTGATGCTGGGGGAGGCTGGGAGGAGAGAGGCTGATGCTGGGGGAGGCTGGGAGGAGAGAGGCTGATGCTGGGAGAGGCTGGGAGGAGAGAGGCTGATGCTGGGGGAGGCTGGGAGGAAAGAGGCTGATGCTGAGGGAGGCTGATGCTGGGAGAGGCTGATGCTGTGGGAGGCTCGGAGGAGTTAAGCTGATGCTGAGGGAGGCTGATGCTGGGGGAGGCTGGGAGGAGAGAGGCTGATGCTGGGGGGAGAGAGGTTGATGCTGGGGGGCTGGGGAGAGAGAGGCTGATGCTGGGGGAGAGGCTGCTGGTGAAGGCGGGGGAGAGCGGCTGCTGCTGGGGGAATGGGAGAGAGGGGCCAATCCTAGAGACAGAGGACAAGGGTTGAGGGATAGTGCAATAATAAAATCGATGGGGGGGGGAGTGTAAGGACTCAGAATGAGAGGGGGGCAGCATTGGGAGCTCATTATAAAGAAGGGGCAGCATGTGTGGGCTCAGTATGGAGTGGAGCAATGTAGGGGAGTCAATATCAACAGAGGGGTAGTGTGTGTGTGTGTGTGTGGGAGGGGTGTCTCAGCATAAACGTTAGTGTGGTGGTCTTAGTATGATGAATGGGGCAGCATGGAGGTGTCATTATGGAAAAGAGGAAGGCAGCATTAGGAGCTCATGGAGAGGGGCAGCATGCATGGGACATTGTGAGGAGGGAACAGCATGCATGGGAAACTGTGAGGAGGGAGCAGCATGCATGGGACATTGTGAGGAGGGGCAGCATGCATGGGACACTGTGAGGAGGGGGCAGCATGCATGGGACATTGTGAGGAGGGGGCAGCATGCATGGGACATTGCGAGGAGGGAGCAGCATGCATGGGACACTGTGAGGAGGAGGAAGCATGCATGGGACATTGTGAGGAGGGGGAAGCATGCATGGGACATTGTGAGGAGGGGGCAGCATGCATGGGACATTGTGAGGAGGGGGCAGCATGCATGGGACATTGTGAGGAGGGGGCAGCATGCATGGGACATTGTGAGGAGGGGGCAGCATGCATGGGACATTGTGAGGACGGGGAAGCATGCATGGGACATTGTGAGGAGGGGGAAGCATGCATGGGACATTGTGAGGAGGGAGCAGCATGCATGGGACATTGTGAGGAGGGAGCAGCATGCATGGGACATTGTGAGGAGGGGACAGCATGCATAGGACATTGTGAGGAGGGAGCAGCATGCATGGGACACTGTGAGGAGGGGGCAGCATGTATGAGGCATTGTGAGGAGGGAGCAGCATGCATGGGACATTGGGAGGAGGGGGCAGCATGCATGGGACATTGGGAGGAGGGGGCAGAATGCATGGGACATTGTGAGGAGGGGGCAGCATGCATGGGACACTGTGAGGAGGGGGCAGCATGCATGGGACATTGGGAGGAGGGGGCAGAATGCATGGGACATTGTGAGGAGGGGGCAGCATGCATGGGACACTGTGAGGAGGGGGCAGCATGCATGGGACACTGTGAGGAGGGGGCAGCATGCATGAGACACTGTGAGGAGGGGGCAGCATGCATGGGACACTGTGAGGAGGGGCAGCGTGCATGAGACATTGGGAGGAGGGGGCAGAATGCATGGGACATTGTGAGGAGGGGGCAGAATGCATGGGACATTGTGAGGAGGGGGCAGCATGCATGGGACACTGTGAGGAGGGGGCAGCATGCATGGGACACTGTGAGGAGGGGGCAGCATGCATGGGACATTGTGAGGAGGGGGCAGCATGCATGGGACATTGTGAGGAGGGGGCAGCATGCATGGGACATTGTGAGGAGGGGGCAGCATGCATGGGACACTGTGAGGAGGGGCAGCGTGCATGAGACATTGGGAGGAGGGGGCAGAATGCATGGGACATTGTGAGGAGGGGGCAGAATGCATGGGACATTGTGAGGAGGGGGCAGCATGCATGGGACACTGTGAGGAGGGGGCAGCATGCATGGGACACTGTGAGGAGGGGGCAGCATGCATGGGACATTGTGAGGAGGGGGCAGCATGCATGGGACATTGTGAGGAGGGGGCAGCATGCATGGGACATTGTGAGGAAGGGGGCAGCATGCATGGGACATTGTGAGGAGGGGGCAGCATGCATGGGACATTGTGAGGAGGGGGCAGCATGATGTGAGGTCAATGTGCAGATCATATTTCATAATTGAGGAAGGTGTGGTGGGTATAATTTATAAGGGAGGGCAGTGTGACAGTCACAGTACATAAGTGGGCACGGTGTGGTGGGAATATTTTATACTCATGCTATGTTTTGATGTGCCTGTGGTGATCCCCATTGGGGGGGTAGTGCCCTTCGTTTCTCATTGATACTTTTTCAAGTGTTTTACAGAGTAGATCTGCCTTAAACAGATGTTGTGTGCGAAAACTCAGTGTTACGGTGTCACTAAGGGGCGCGACCACTTAAAGTGCCTAGGGCAGCATGAAGGCAAAATACAGCCCTGGCTATAGGTCATATCTATTGTGTTAGAAAGTGCTCAGACTACAATGTAACAGTTAAGCAGCAGCAGGTTATTTTCCAGTTTGTTTCCTAACTATTGACATAGATGAGATTAAAACTCCAAAACCTAATAATTAAAAGACTTGAAAACCCTCATTGTAAGACCTCCCTGGTGACTTTTTGGATTAGACGTAGCCCTGGTTCGTATTAACATACAAATTGAATTGCCAATGTACCCGGACATAAAACTGCTCACATTCACTTGGCTTCTTATTGTACGGTTTACAACCCACTATTCCATTTCTCTGTGGCCTCTACAAGGAGTTTTAAATTATAAGGAAAATCATCTTGGCGTCCGGGCTGTAGGAGATAGAGGAGACAGACGTCCTTTACAACAGAGCATGACTGCTGTCTGCCCAGCACGGCCGTAAAGAAGTTGTGACTCTTGATAGGTTAAATTGATATGTCGGCATTAGCAAACGTGCAGTGGCATACAGCACAATGTATTACATTACAACTCTTGCAAATTCATATTGCAGCAGAGAGGGAAAAGGGACAGATGGTTGAGAATAGCTGTAAGATATTCTGCTGCATGTCTCTGAAAATTCATTAGACTGACATTGAGGGGGGCGGTTATTAATGGATTGGAGTCCTTCCTCGAGCAGTGATCCGAGGTGACATATCAAACAATGAATGCTTTATATCACAGCTCCCACTTGTGATGAATAAGATAGCTTTTACATTGCTTTATATAGGTACGAGTTGTACACGGTATATATATAAATACACTCCTGCTCCGCTGCTTCCCTTCTACAATCCCACATCCTCTAATTGATTGCTTTGTTTGTGTCCAGCACGTCTCCCACTTATTTGCTGGCAGCGACATGAGTGTTGAGTGATCAACTAATTGAGTGAATGAGTAAAGCTAAAGTTCAGACTGGTACACAAGCTTAAGAGGTCGGTAAGCAGCGTGTAATAGACTATTATTTTGTGCGCACTGACATTGCAGTGCATGTTTGATAGGTGGATGAGCTATCTGTCAATTCTATCTACAATTTTACAAGTATTTGGTCACTAAAGTATACAGTATATGATCTATTTAATAATCATATCAGTAGTGTGCATTACACATGATCCATCAAAAGTAATCTGACAGGTGCCCCGCCCCTATCAAAATGTGTCAAAGTTGTGCTGTAGCACGCCCCTTATCTATCAAAGTGTATCAAAATGTGTTTTCTTTTATTGATTCGTGATATATTTATTGGATTTTGATAAATCTTGGTGTTGTAATTCACAATCTATATTCGTGATATATTTATTGGCTTTTGATAAATCTTGGTGGTGTAATTCACACTCTATAATATTAGTTCATAGGACTGATATTATAGAGTGTGTATTACAGCTTACAATTAACACCAGCAGTTGAATAGACGGTGTAGAGAACTGCTTATAAAGCGCTTTTCTACATTTGGGCTTAAAAGTTTCAAATAGCATATTCTTTAGAAACTACAGTGCTGAGCATAGGATCGTGTGTCACTCTGATTAAGTCCCTTTATCTTGCGTGTGCCCACATCTAGCAAAAATGTGAATGACCATACATTAGTGTGTGAGTTTGATTAACTGCTTTTAGCCTGTGTGATGACCACAACTAACAAGAAATGATAAGCCTGAAATGCTGTCCATGGCTGTGTCCAGAGATTACATGTCACAATTAACAGGGTCAGAAACTGCAGTGTGTGCAAAGAGGAAAAACAGGATAGCATACACACTATTAGTTAATAGAATATTGCTATTATATCCTATTAGAGTTGTATTTAACTCTACTAGTGTATTTCACAATGTATAATATGTCAGGATTTTTTGAAACAGTAATCTGTAATGCGTCATGACATGTGTTCTCTTTTATTGCCAGTGATATATTTATTGTTTTATATCAAAACTCTGCTAGCGTAATTGAGCCTGTATAATATTAGTTACTATAATAATATTATTCTGCTACTGATATATTTATTGTTTCAATATCAAAACGCTGCTAGTGTAATTGAGCTTGTATAATATTAGTTACTATAATAATATTATTCTGCTAGTGTAATATTAGCTAATATAATATTATCTACTATCATTCAAGTGTGTATTTGATTTTGATTGGGTATATTATGTACATGCTCAATCCCACTATTACCTGACCTGGACTATTAATCATGTTTTATAAGTCACCGAGTATAAAGTTATACTGTTTGTATAAAAGACAGACACATTAAAAGTTTAAAAAGTTTATTGAGACCAAAAAGCAATTACATTTTAGATAAAAACCAAATACATTTTCAATGGCTCAGTCACAGAACAATCTGATACATTTACAGAATATCATGAGAGCATTAGAACACATCATTTATGCTTATAGGGTCAAATATCATCTTCTGTAAAGCTATATTGCTGACCATACAATACTGTGCCAGGCTGCTTAACTAGCTTAATTTTGCTTACATACAAATGACCATACAGCTGTGTTGAGAGATACCATACTACAGGCTCATCAATGGTTGCAAAGAGCTATGCAAAACTGCTTATGTAGACAAATTGAAAAGTCAGTGTGATTAGATAATTTAGCTTTTACAAAAGCAGATACTATACGGTCATTACTGTTTGAATCAGTAGTAAAGCATTGTAATATTTTATCGAATGATTTACCCCGTGCTAAATGGTACAAAATGTAAACGCAGTACTGCCCGCAAACACGTGAATATGTTGATTGTAATTTATTATTTTGATAACAATATAGTTCAGCGTTTCTGTTTAAGAAGCTTACAAACTCAGCAGGAAAAATTATGGAACAAGGCGGGTAGCCATAACTATCAAAGAATATTGCCTTCTTATCATCGCAGAGTACAATTAATATCCAATGACGGCCGCTTTGACTGGCGGTGTCTGTGTTCACGATGTAAGCAGCGGGTCTCTGATTCACTCTATATGACGGTAGCAAATCACACGGAAACACACCAGCAAATATACGTTCTGTATAACGATCGGACTTCAGCAGATTTGTGAGTTGCAGGGTATTCATAATTAGATATAATCAAATAATACTTCTCTTCTGTTGTTGATTTCAAGTATAGTTGAGCTGAGAGCATATACGATCATATTTACAGTATGTGGTGTAGCTACCGCAAATCGCACTTCAGCGCGTAGGTTACCGGTTTTCACAAGCGAGAAATGACCACCGGGCTCTTGATCGGGGGATAAATCAAACGCAAATAATGTGAATCCATCCATAAATTCTTCACGGTCTATTGCCAAAGCAGAATCGGACCTTTGTTTCCCAGAAATCTGGGCTAACGACATAAACTCTCGAACGGCTAAATCAACATTGAAATTAGGTTGGTATGGCCGTGCTGGTATTTGTTGGCCATCGACATAAATTGCTGTCTGGCTTATGTTGAAATGAGCAAAGCACAAAGGATTTTTATTATATGAGCCACTAAATGCTTCATTATCTACAAATCCTAATATTACTGTTGAAGGAATTTGGCCTAAGAAGAGGTTCTCGTGGTTTGAAATACGTGTACCAGCCGGTATACTGTATACTTTCATGCAGGCCCTATCAATAGCGTATTTGGCGGTGGCAGCTAGTAGGGCCTGACTGTGGCCTATTCGTACAGCTGGAGAGACCTGCACTCGTTTTACATACAGAGCAGCGTGTGAGATTTGCACTTTATATTGCTCAGCATCAGCGGACATCAAACAAAAACTATCCTTATTTCTTGACAACTTGATCTTGAGGTCAAGACCGTTAAGTATGAGCTTTGGTTGATTAAATATATCTCCAAAAATTGGCCCCATGAGATCTACAGGTTTAGAGTTGGCTGATATAAAGGCTCTTTTGACAAAACCAGCATTTGCGCCATCCAAGGTCCGATCATTATGATGTCCTGCAGTGTCTTTATAGAACAATCCAGCAGTAAATTGCGATGATAATGTTTGTGAGCTGTAATTTAAAAGCGTTTCAATGTACGCTCTATAACTGTAGAGGTTATCCGACTGTGAGATAAGGCGATCGCCCAGAGTGATGTCAACCTGATTAAAGAGCGTAGCGAGGGGGTAATTTATAAAAGATACTCTGGCGTCAGCGCCGATAGCTGTATTATCTTGTTTGACGATGCGGCAATTTATGTACAGCAGCGTATTGTTTAGATCATAATAATATTCACCGCTGCCCGATATAAAAAATTCCAAGGGTGCATTGTCTGACAGAGCCGCAATAGGTTGAACTTCTACAAAAAGCGATTTCTCTATACTTGTCTGTGTTGGAGGGAGGTCAAAAATATCCAGTTCGGATTTTGCACACTCGATCGATGCTTCATGTATGAAAGCCATGATAAGCGATTAGAAGATGTCACCGAGAGAGCGTCTCACCCTTTTCTGGCGGTTTCGTCTCTTGGTAGTATTTTTAACCATGAGCATAGGGGGTTGTGAATAACGAGCCTGCCTTTTTCTTTTCTGCTGTTTTTTAGCAACATAAATAATTCCAGAGCCCTCCTGCGGGTCCGTGTTTATCCGATTCATTACGGCTGTTGAGAGGGATGTGACCGCATCTTTAGCTATGTTTCTGACAGCTGTCTTTACGTGCGGTTTTACTAATTCTATACCTTTCCTGAACAACGGTACGGCTCGCCTAAAAAGGCCTCTAAAAATACCTGCAAGACCCCCGCCATACATGTGCGCATCACCGCGAAAGCCCTCTAAACCATGGCCCGTTTGAGCCATATAATACCTTGCATAAATTGCTGGCTCGCCATACACCCTTTGAGACACCATTTTACTGTGTTAGCCCTTTCTCGGTCGAAAGTGTAATCGAATAATTACCTTGCCGTATTTGAATTTAACAGGCACACCCTGATCTGATAATATAGAGATCGTCACAGAATCAAAATGTTGCTTGCAAAGCGGTACATAATCGGGCCTTGTGTATTGGAGAGTGGTTAGTTCGCCACTCTTTCCCGTTACCTGCGCTGTTCGCAGAAGCTGAACATAACTATCCCCCACAAGTTGGTGTTGTATTATATCTGTGTACACATATAATGTATAAAACCCATCTTTTATATCTGCATACGTCTTTTTCCTTTCCAGATGTGCATTATCTACAGAGGCCTCAATATAGGGTGGTAGTCCTAAAATATGCGAGAGTTTCTGCCCTGGTGCAAAATGTATAGTCGGTGAATCCGACATGGTAACAGTTCTCTTCACATCGTCGTATCTTAGTTTAAAACCATCGGGTGCTACCTTCAATGCATCAATACGCTCATTAATGGCTCTTATGAGTTCAGCGATGTTTGAATAAAATCCCGGTTTCAAATAGAACTCCTTCAAAACTTCACCACGCTTCCCTATAAAGAAATTTCCATCATTCTGCTCAAACGTATACCATGTATGCGGGTATTGAATCTCGGTGAGCGCAACTTCAAAGGGTCCAGAAAGGTGTACAGGCTTTGCCAATTTGGTGGTATAAGATGATATTGTGTTCTCAGGATATATTCTAGAAGATGCATTGCTTGGTAATGTTATATAAAATGATTCCGCCTCCATGATTTAGATGTCTGTCAGCTGATCTTCTTTAATCCAACTGTTAAACTTTGAAGGAAAACCAAGCCACTTAACTAATACCAGTCTCTCACCGCTCTTACGCTTGCGTCTCAAAATTTTTTCGATTCTGTAGATGCGATTCTCATCCATTGCTATTTTTTGCAGCTCTTCTTTATAAAACGAGCCCTGTACATCTTCACCGCTCAAATCAGCAATTTTATAGAGAGGTTTTTGAAATTTGACATTGATGGCTGTAATAACAAATATCTCATCGGTGTAGGTTTGTTCATAACCCTTAGCGAAAATGCCTTTATAGCGTGACACTCTTACATGATCGCCAATTTTTAAAGAAGGTTTAATAGGCTTAGCAGCGTTACTAGAAGCGTAAATATTTCTCCAGATTTGTAACGAGTTATGTTTGGTCACATCAATGGGTCTACAACGAATTGCAGTGTGATACGAATGATTATAGCTATACACCAAATCAGGTAAAATATCAATATATCTAAAGGTATTATTCTTCGTAAAATATCGCCAGATTTTCGACTTAAGTGTTCGATTAAATCTCTCCACCACGGCGGCCTTTACTGTATTGTTAGTAAAAAAAAGATGAATGTTATGTATATTACACACGCGCTTCACGGCGTTATTCATAAACTCGCGCCCCTGATCCGTCTGTAACTTCCTTGGTATCCGCTGATCATTTTCAAATATTAATTCGAGTGATCTGGCAACACTTGTTCCTGTCTTGTTTGATAAGGCCACGCACCATGCATATTTCGATAGGATATCAATAACTGTTAGAATGTATCTTATATTATTATTTTCTCTTGAATAATCAGTCATACTGACAAGATCGGCTTGCCACTGGGAGTCGATGTTTGCCACGATTATTTTATTGGTCAAAATTTTTTTTCTGACTGGCTTGTGTAAAGAATATGTATCTTGATTAGCCAACCAATTAAGCACATCTTTCTTTGTAATATTGTGGTTACGAATTCCTCTATATAAACTTGCAACACCTCCAAAAGAACCAATATTTTTAGGATTGTAGTACTGTTTTTGTAATATCTTTTCACAATGCCCAGACATCATCCTTTAAGTGTGTTGTGTATCTATCAAAGTGTATCAAAATGTGTTCTCTATTATTGCTTAGTGATATATTTATTGGGTTGCATATATATATATATATATATATATATATATATATATATATATATACAGTTATTGCTTAGTGATATATTTATTGGCCTGTATATATATATATATATATATATATATATATATATATATATATATATATATATATATATATATATAATGTGTGTGTGTATATATCTCAAAATTCGTGTATCAATATGTGTTCTTTTTTCTTTTCTTTTTCTTTTTTTTTTTTGCTTAGTAATATATTTATTTAATGCTGATACAGCAAACGTGCGTAACTGGTCAGTTCTTAAGGGCGTAAACGGTAGATGTGTTATCTCTGTACAGCTTTAAATACAGAGCAAGAGCACTTGTCAAAACTAAGTGTCCTGGCTACTATCAGCGACTGACCGACACTCTCTCTCTCGACGCATTCAAGAAAACTTCAAAGATTCTATAAGCTGTAAGTATTTAACTTTTAACATCTAATATGCTTTTGCTGGTATTAAATCTAAATAGTGTATTTAATAGTGACTATGTTTATTTATAACAATAATAGATATATTTGTTAAGTTATAGAATGTAGCTTATTTATTATACACGCTATTATCTGTATTTGTCCTCGATATAAATATGTATCAAATACTATAGAAAATTCACACAGACCTAATATTTTAGATGGACGCCCAAAATAGTGTGGATCAATTCGGTGATATTCTCCCAGATGCGCAACAATGGGGTAGGCATTATATTTAATAGTTATATATTTAATAGTTATTATATTTAATAATTTCCTATGTTTTGCACATTATTTTCATATTATTTCATTCCTGCTTAAGGTGAATTCATGGATTACCGTGATGACGATGCTTTTTTAGAAGCTATGAATACGGGTGTTTCTGTACCGCCTAATACCCCGGCAAATTCAGAATGTATGATGAATGAGGATAGAGAAGGTAACATCTCTTTTATTATAGAAAAGTCAGCATATAGTGATTAAGGTTTTGATTGTACATTATTTTTATATTATTTCATTCTTGTTTAAGATGACTTCATGCAGATTGAAATTGATCCGGCATTTGTAAAATTTATGAATACAGGAGAAACAAGCCAAATTAATTTTCTGCAATCTATAGCCAGTAAGTTGCATATACATTATATATATATTTAAACGTAATTTAAACATGTATTTAGACATGAAAGTAAATACTAGTTCTTATACAGATGTTGTGCAACCGGGCTACATTATTGGAGATGGTGATGTTTCTATACCGGCTATTACCCCGACATTGCCAGATTGTGTGCTAAATGAAGATAGAAAAGGTAATCTCTCTTCTATTATAGAAAAGCCAGCGTCTCTTTGAAAAATTGCTTTTGCGCATATGTATGGCTCTCTTTGAAAATTTGCTTTTGCTCATATGTATTTACACATGCAACTAAAAATGAACTCTTATACAGGTGATGGTAAGATGCGTCAAGCGGCCTACATGACTGGAAGTCGGCAGCTTTCTAAAACACCTAAGAAACAGGGCAAGCCGCTACACCTGAAGACAGCGAATAGGAAAGGTGATGATGAGTATATGAAAAACAGCGTGCAGAAGAAATGCATTTGTACCACAGGTTAATGGTTATATTTTATTCACAGACCGTAAACTGAGTGGTAGGAAACTCATATTCTCCAAAGAGAATACACCCAAGTTGTCAACTACCCAGACACTTCCTAGCACATGTAAGTATATATTTAGATTTATTTATTTATTTTTTCTATGCAGGCTTTATAAAGGCCCTGTCACACACACAGTTGTATCTGTGTGTGTGTGTGACAGGGCCTTAAAACAATGTTACACAATGATTCAGGTATATCTGACACAACTGTTACTCTTTTCTTTTAGCCACACAAAGTGTCCAGAAACAAACAACTTCTACTCTACAGCCTCTAGCTGAGCATGACGGAAACATCGCTGCAGCACAGTTCACACTACAGACAGCATATGGATCTGCGAGAACACGCCCCATATCCCCATTTTCTGTGGTACGCCAAGAAGGAAGTGCTGTGCCAGCCAAGCATCATGGAGAGAGATGGCCAAAACCGACAACACGTAAATACAAGCCACGTTCAATCAAGACAGCTACGATACCACTACCCACCATCACGCCGCAGACCATGACCATGATTGACTTGACACAGACTGGTTGTGGAGTGTCAGCAACACAGATCATTCCCACGATTGACCAGGCACAAGCTGCTCGTGAAGCACTCGATAGAGAAATTGACCAGTTAGCTGACGGTAAGAATGTGTGTCATGATTTTAATATCGTGAATCCTTTGAAGAGGAGGCGAGCACATTCAGTACCGAGTAAAAGTAAAAAGCAGAGAGTTGACTCTACACCAGCTTGCACAGTGAAACCTGTGTGGTCTGATGAACAGGAAAACATGCTTCACGCTATGTCTGGTCAGTACGTCCAAAGCAAAATCTACCAGAACAAACTAAAATATTTCTGTGAAACGTATGAAAGATTGATAAATGCATGCCCAACACCTGACATTATCGCAGAACTATATGCATTCAATAGAGAACATGCTATTGTATCATCACAATCTAATAAAAATAATTTGCTGTGACTAGGCATGGTTGGTTATGGGCTGCCGAAATTGCCCAAAATAGGACCACAGAGGTCTTATAGATTGCGAGTAATTAAAAGGGCTCTAGCGCTGATGGCTAGATCGAAACGCTCACTAGCAGATAGAAGACGACGGGTGGCAGCTCGCAGCTCTATAACTACACAAAATCCACAGATACTGATACATGCACAGAGTCCATCTCTACACACTCAAGATGTTCCTGGTGGCATTAGCCCCAATGTGTCTCCAAATGCTCAAAGCAGCACCCATCTTGAAACACAGGGTGAAAATGTAAATGATGATTCTGTTGTATTTGGTGGTGACGATAATGTGCGGACCGTTAATGCTGATGTTTTACAACATTTTTATCATCACCAAAGACAACTCTGCAATTTCAATGCCCTCATGTATACCGATCATTTCAAATTTGTAAATTTAGATCGTATACAATCATTTGAAGAGGCCCTGAATGTTGTCCATGAGGGCATTCAATCATTACTGGACAGAATCATCAGAGACATTGAGCCTGGTGACTTTATTCAGTTAAGACTTGAAGGAGGTGACACGTTAGATCCCATTTTTACTACAAAACAAAGTCGTGAGAATTTTAGCTCTGAAACGTTTTTAAACGCTGTTGCTCGCACACTGCAAAGTAATGCAGAATGCATAGCATCCAACACCCTGAAATTAGTCGTAACAATAATTAAAAACCGAAGGGGCGGCGTGAAACGCCGATTAAAATCCATAGCAAGCACCCAAATACTTAAACAAAAGAGACGCTGGCTGTACGACTTTAACAATTACAACACAAATCTGTGCTTTGCCGCTAGTGTGTGTGCACTGATTGCTGACAGTGATGTTGGTGATACAATTTTGCTGAATCGTGCTAAAGCCGTACAAGCAGCGCTAAATATCCCTGAGAATCACCTAGTAAGCTTTAGTGATATTGTGAGTTTTGAAAAACATCTGAACGTCAACATAAAAGTGCTGTACTATAGCCGGGGTGATTGGCGTTACTTTGACACAGGTAATTCATCTGGGGCCAAAACTGTTTTCATACTGCATCATGATAATCACTACTATGGTATAAAGAATATGAAGGGCTTTATTGGCGAATCTTACTTTTGTGAGAGGTGCAACTCAATGTATCACCACAAGTATAACCATTCTTGTCAGTATTTTTGTAAAGCTTGTCAAAGAGAGGGTTGTGTGGAGAGCCCTGGTGCAGAACAACCCCGGTGTCCTGTCTGTCGGCTGTATTGTCGCTCAAGCGAGTGCTTAGTCCAACACACACAACTAGCTGCAGTTAATCCAGCTTTTTGCAGACTTAAAACATTCTGTGATGAATGTCACCATTTTGTGCCCAGAAATAGTGAGACCGAGCATAAATGTAGAGGATTGCGTTGCAGTGTTTGCGGCATTCGTCTAAATAAATTTGATGCTCATCTTTGCTACATGCGGCCGTATGTACCAAAGGGCGAGACAGATCGATATATGTTTTATGACTTTGAATGCATGCAGGAGACAGGCACGCACATCCCAAATTACATTTATGCAACAACGCTGTATGGACACCCTTCCTGGGAGTTTGAAGGTAAAACATGCACTCATGACTTTGTTCAGTTTCTAACCAGCGGTAAATTTTCAGGCTATACGTGTATAGCGCACAATGCCGGCAGATACGATGCATACTTTATTGTTAAGGAGTTGATATCTGAAAAACTACAAGTGAAGCTGATAGCGCAAGGTGGTCGTCTCTTGTGTGTGATGCTGCCTGATTTGGGAATAAGATTCATAGACTCGCTCAATTTCATTCCCATGAAGCTTAGTAAACTACCGCAGGCTATGGGGTTTTCAGGCTCAAAAGGACATTTTCCACACTTTTTTAACACCGAGGAAAATCAAAACTATGTAGGTCCCCTACCACCTGTAAAATATTACGGTGTGGAGTATATGACAGCTAGTGAGAAAACTGAATTTATAGAATGGTATGAGGGCCACACAAACACAACTTTTGACTTTAAGACGGAACTAAAATCTTATTGCAAGCAAGATGTTGAGATTCTGAGGCGCTCGTGTGAACTCTATAGGGAACGTGTTATGGACATGACGAGAAAAAATGTTAAAATATACTGTAAGCGAGAAAAGAAAAAAATTGAAGTGTCCAGATGCGTTGATCCGTTTCAGCTCATCACCTTGGCATCTGTATGCATGTCAATGTACAGGTTTAAATTTCTTCCTAAACATACCATCGCCATTTTACCCGGTGATAATTATCACAAAACAAAAAAGCGTTTCTCGTCCCCCGCTATACAGTGGCTCATGTTTGTAGCACACACAGAGAACATTACCATTCAGCATGCTTTGAGAGGTGGTGAAAAACAAGTCGGTAAATATTTTTTAGACGGGTATGCCTATGTTAACAATCAACACATAGCCTTTGAATTTCAGGGATGTTTTTACCACGGCTGCCCTGTGTGTTATAATGAAAATGATACCAACAAGGTCACAAACACATCCTACGGTCAATTATATTACGCCTTTCTAGCTAAAAAGCGTTACTTGCAGTGCTGTGGGTACACACTGAGATTGATGTGGGAACATGAGTGGAATGAAATGGTTGAAAAAGATTCTAACCTTCAAACATTTCTTCACCAAATGGATTTCCCTACACCCTTAGACCCCCGCGACGCGCTTTATGGGGGTCGGACTAATGCCATTAAACTCTATCACAGTCTGAAAGATGGGGAGACATTACATTACTATGATTTCACAAGTCTGTACCCTTTTGTAAACAAAACTAAAACCTACCCTGTAGGTCATCCGCACATTATCTACGAGAATTTTGGGTTCATTAAAAAATACTTTGGTATTGCCAAAGTCAAGGTCTACCCTCCAAGAGATTTATTTTTTCCTGTTTTGCCGGTAAAACTCAATAAAAAATTAATGTTTATTCTTTGCCACACATGCGCTGTAAATTCACAGACAGGGGTTTGTGGTCATACTGACGAGGAGCGATCGCTGACCGGTACATGGTGCACTATAGAACTTGAGATGGCCATAGAAAAAGGGTATAGGATAGCGCACATCTATGAAATCTGGCATTTTCCTGAAACCAGCGATGATTTGTTTGCCCCATACATTAAATTACATCTTAGGGATAAGCAGGAGGCTTCCGGCTATCCCAGCTGGTGCACTGATGACGCCAAGAAACAGCAATACATTGACTCCTTTCTAGAGAGAGAAGGTGTACAATTACGCCCTGAAAATATAGGGGTGAATCCGGCTAAGAGACAGATCTCTAAATTGTTCTTAAATTCTTTATGGGGCAAGTTTGCACAGAGATCTAATTTACCATGTACCAGCATTGTTAGCGACCCTGATGAGCTTTTTCAGCGTGTGTTTCTACCGTACTATGACATCTCAATGGTTCATTTTATTGATGATGAAACAGCCACCATCAATTGGAAATATGTAAAAGGACACCACACCGTCAACAAAAACACAAACATTTTTATCGCCTGTTTTACAACGGCGTATGCCCGACTAGAGCTGTATTCTCTGCTGGACAGGTTGCAGGAAAGATGTCTTTATCATGACACAGATTCAGTAATTTTTGTGCAGAAAGCTGGTGAGTGGAACCCGACTTTAGGTGATTACCTGGGGGAATTGACCAGTGAGATACCTGATGACACGTACATCACTGAATTTGTATCTGCGGGACCAAAAACCTACGGCTACAAACTCAACACTGGTAAAACTGTCTTAAAAGTGAAGGGTATAACACTAAATGTTGCTAACACGCAGTCTATTAATTTCAACAGTCTAAAAGATCTAGTTCTGGACTACCAGCGTAATTCTGACTCAGAAACACAGAGACGCATTATCATTGAACAACCGGGTATTGTGAGAAATAAAAAGTACTGGGACATTGAGACGAGGCCATTGCGCAAAACACAAAAGTGTGTTTATACAAAGCGGCGACTGTTAGACAATTTTACCACCCTACCCTTTGGCTATTAGTTGTGACTCAAGATGGACCCAAGACTGCAGCACCCATTCTCATGTATTCTAGCAGGGCCGTCTAATTCTGGAAAAAGTTATTTTGTAAAACAGTTATTACATAATATTGATACTCATTTTTCGCACAAACCAGATAATATTGTTTGGTTTTATTCGTGCTGGCAAAAATTATATGACGAAATTTCTCTCTCTTTTCCCAACATCAGATTTGTGGAGGGTCTGCCGCATACATTCGTAGATGATAATTTATTCCCGCCTGACAAGGTAAATTTGACTATTGTTGATGACCTCATGGAGAGTGCTAGTGATAACTGTGAGATAGAAAAAGCATTTACCAAGTATGTGCACCATAGAAACCTCAGCATTTTCTACCTGGTACAAAACATATTTTGTCAGGGCAAGAAAAGTCGCACGATAAATTTGAACACAAAGTACATGGTACTTTTTAATAACCCTCGAGATAAATTACAAATTGTAACTTTAGCTCGCCAAATGTACCCCGGAAAAACACGCTTCTTCTTAGAAGCTTTTGAGGACGCCACACGGGAGCCTTATGGGTATTTGCTGTTAGACTTGAGAGCCAATACCCCTGAGGATCTGCGCTTAAGGACAGGCTTGTTTCCACCAGCTTTGCCAGCTGTGTATATTCAAAAGAAAAATACTTCTAAAAAGTGAATTTTACAATAAATCAGACATTCTATGCTGTGTACGCAGTGTTGTAAAGATGTCTGAGAGAATCCGTCGTAACTGGGCTCTCTTAAAAACGCTAGTGAAGGCAACTCCTGCTGTCAGAAAATCTATTTTATGCAATGCAAAGCGTGATTTAATTATCGCCATTGGAGAGATTGCATTAAACATCTTAAAAGGCCGAATTCCTCTGAAAGAGCGTCAAAAAAATATACTAAAAAAGTGGCGTAAAGCTATAAGAACCCTGAGTGATAAATCACAGCCCATAAAGAAAAAGAAACGTCTACTAAACCAGACCGGCGGGTTTATAGGTCCTCTTTTAGGGTTTGCAATCCCGATAATAACAAGTCTACTCACGGGCAAATAATGCAGCATACGGAGAAAATGTATCTAGTCCCCAAACAAGATCTAATCAAACTAAGTCCCCCTGTTACAACCAACATACGGCAGAATGTCATTCGCCGCCTTGATGATGAAATTAGTGACATTTTACAGCGTCGTGACATACCTGACGACGTGAAAATTAAAAAATATAGCGAGGTACTACAGAGATACTTGGTTCATGCTAAACATGATGCGATGGAACTATCAACTTTAAAGATCATTAACACTCCTGAGTCTGATCATCGGCAAATGTCAAATCCAGACCCTGATGAAAACAAAACTGTTATTGAAATTGTAAGTCATGTAAACCAGCGATATAAAAAGAATGCTGAATTTTTACTAAACAGACTGCTGCAGAACAAAAATATTGCAACATGGAATGATAAAAGCGAGTTTATTTTCAAAGGCTCTGTAATACCGGGCACGAACATGTTGGATTTAGTGCGTAATACAACACAGAGTCATGCCTTGACTAACAGAAATTTACCCCAGGGCTGGAATACGTTTATGCAGGCATTGGCCGAGTTAAATATACCGTCGACCATTGTGGGTAATCCCACTACTAGAGCGGTTTTAGACGGATTGAAATTGCCTATCAATGAAGCTAGTGGTGTATCTAAACCTCAGACTCTATCCACACCCCGCCGACCAATTCAATCTCTACATTCTCCATTAGGTATCACACAAGCAAGTTTGATGCCTAAAAAAAGGACTCTCCCGATACTACAATCAATGTGGCTCACAATGTAACAGCCAGAATGCTGAAATGTAATGTAATAAATTATTATGTAAGAGAATTAATATATATTTGTATTTTATTAAATAGTGTATTATACTATTGCTTGTAATACTTTTATATTGTTCTGTTTTAATACAGTATTGATTGTAATCCTCTGACATTTTACTGATTGCAATTGACATTTTGATCAATAAAGAATTTAAACTTTTAATGTGTCTGTCTTTTATGCAAACAGTATAACTTTATACTCGAGGAGTTATAAAAAACTCATTACTAGCACAGGACGGGGTAATAGTATAATTGGCCATATACATAATATGCCCGATCAAAACCAAAATACACAGTGTGAATAATGGTAGATAATATTAATGTCTATCTTTTATACAAACAGTATAACATTATACTCGGGGACTTATAAAAGCTAATTAATAGCACCGGACGGGTAATAGTATAATTGGCCATATACATAATATGCCCAATCAAATGTTAATTGTATGCTGTAATACACACTCTATAATATTAGTCCTATGAACTAATATTATAGAGTGTGAATTACAACACCAAGATTTATCAAAATCCAATAAATATATCACGAATCAATAAAAGAAAACACATTTTGATACACTTTGATAGATAAGGGGCGTGCTACAGCACAACTTTGACACATTTTGATAGGGGCGGGGCACCTGTCAGATTACTTTTGATGGATCATGTGTAATGCACACTACTACTCATATCTTTATTTGAGAAAGCTCAGCAAACCAGTATGTATTGTCATTGGGACAACATAGTGGCCTATAGCTGGTGATTTTTTTTTTTTATTATCTCTAAATTAAAAGTCTAATTGGATGTTATTTCAAAAATCAAATTGTGTCTTAAAGATGCACGATTATGGTGAATAAGCAGTCCAATGAACGCTCGTTTCAAAATAATCATAGAGTCTATACAAGCTGCCAATCACCCGACGAGTGAGCAAGACTAAAATTTTGGGTGCAATCACCTTTTGATTAGCACAAAGTGTCATTCTTGGCAAGGCGTCACCCTGTGTAATGATCTGCGATGCTGAGCACAATTGTGGTCTATGCACACTGAACTGATCCTTTACAGTGTGCCTTAAAAGCGGTCTGCTGTGTAAACAGGCTATGAAACTACCGCCAACCGGCAAACATGTTCCTGGATTCCAACCATTGAACTCTTGCCATCACAAAGTGTAAATTGAACAGGTTGTTCAATTAGAATGACCACTTTTTATGTATTGTTGGGAGTATTATCATATGGTCAGAGCAGTATTCTAGAAAAAGGTCATTGTTGCTCTGAAGGTCTCCAGGGTTTGCAGTTGACGTTTCAGTTATATTCCTAGTGAAATTTCAGCTTCACCCTATGGTTATAGCTTATTACTAGTGATGAGCGAATAAATATAAATAAATAAATATTTGGGTTCGGATTATTCTGAGCATTTTTGTTGAAGATTTCACAGAAATAGACTCAAGTTCCCCATTGACTTGCTTTAGATTCATTATTCATGATGAATACTGGAATAGTACTAGGTAAATGCAAAGAGGAGGGGAGCCAGCACTGCTTATGAATGGCATGCAACAATGAAAAAATAAAAAGTGTAATTTTCACAAATTCATTCCTACTGTAACAATTCAATGAGATTTTTTGCAAATGATTGATCAATGATTTGAGCCCCCCTGCCCCGTCACGGCAAATCTCTATAGGGGGGTCCCTACACTATGTTATAAATTATTATCGTACCATATGGTCTCATATAATGAGCAGGACCATATAAGAATACCACTTACCCGAGACATGTCTGAACCGCTCCCATGCTGGAAGGACTGACAACTGCGAATAAAGGCAGCCCAGGTGCCAGTACATGGTCCTGCTCATTATATGAGACCTTATGGTACGATAATAATTTATAACATAGTGTAGGGACCCCCCTATAGTGATTTGCCGTGACGTGGCAAGGGGGCTCAAATCATTGATCAATCATTTGCAAAAAATCTCATTGAATTGTTACAGTAGGAATGAATTTGTGAATATTACACTTTTTATTTTTTCATTGTTGCATGCCATTCATAAGCAGTGCTGGCTCCCCTCCTCTTTGGAATAGTACTAGGTATTCAGTACGAATTATCTGAACCCAAATATTTAGTATTCACTCATCACTACTCATTACTAGGACTTTCAGCAGCCTAGCTAGAGGCAATCAGATTACTTTCAGGTGGTCCAAGCATTTTTCTTAAAGATTTCCTAGAAATAGGCTCAAGTTCCCCATTGACTCGCATTAGGTTTGTTAGTCGTGATGAATACTGGAATACTACTATGTGTTTGGTACTAATAATCCGAACCCAAATATTTAGTATTCGCTCATCACTACGCAGTACTAGGACTTTGAGCAGCCTACCTAGAGGCAATCAGATTACTATCAGGTAGTCCGCCAGAAGAAAGGGGCTGTCCTGCACCAGGAAATATTCTCTCCATTGAGGAGACTGCAAAAAAAGAAAAGGGGTTCTCTTGTTGGGACATCCCTATGAACATCATGCTCCAGTGCCGAGTGACAGCAGATTCATGGACTTTTCAAGTCAATCCAGATGTATGAATAATAATAGAAGCAAAGTCTATTCTTTGCTAAGCAATTTAGAGATTTTCTTTGCTGAGCAGAGTTCTATAAAAGATTCAATGATATTGCTGCACAACAAAAGTATTACAATGAATGTTTTCTCAGTGAGAAAGAAAATTCACTTTCAGTTGTCAAGATCCTATTGATATAAAACTGCAGTATTTTAGGTGACAAAGTGAAAATGGAAATAGCATATTTTTAGGATTGTGGATTAAAATGTATTTGATTGTTGGTCTCAAGATTTTGCAGCACAATGTTAACACTTGTAATGGCCATTTACACAAACCGATAAAAGCTGTCAAATTCTAACCCCAACAACCCATCATTCACAATAATTGTGTAATGTGAATAGGAAGAGCAACTGAAGAATGTGTCAACGTTCGCTCATTAGTCGTGAAATTGTTTAGCAGCGCAAAAAAAAATAGTTTTCGACCTTTTTCAAATTTGATTACTATTAATGTTTCTCGTTTAACGATTTGACCGACAAAAAGGAGGAATGAAAATTCAAGTCCTAAAAGGGTTTATCTGACTGTGTTAACACAATGCATAATGTTATGATGTAACGATGGCCACCAACCATTTCATTCCTAATTCTTGTCCAGTATAAACACTTGTCAGATATCGTTTTCTAGTCAGAAGTTACGACCACATAATTCCAAAAATGATCTGTTCATGTAGTCGAGCCTTTAGCCTTTGCATTTTTAGAGCTGGGGCTGCTAGAAAATGGCATAATGTTCCATCAAATGTTCTCGTCCTGTCATCAATAGCAAAATAAATTGAATAGATCCATAACTACAGTGAGGCTTCATCCTGAACCAATTTTAGGCTGCTCTGATCATTGTATTCCTAGTCAACATAACTGTTTAAATAAGCACTCCCATCAAAGTTTTTATCCTCTTAACCCCTTCACCTCCAAGCCTGTTTTCACTTTCCTGACCAAACCAATTTTTTCAATTCTGACCAGTGTCACTTTGTGGATCCTGGTGAGTCTGAGATTTTTTTTTTTTTATGACATATATTCATGTTCATGTTAGTGGTAAAGTTAGGACAATAGGTTTTGCGTTTATATGCGAAAATATCGGAAATTAAGCGAAAATGTAAAAAATGTTATATTTTGCAAATGTTTCATTTTTATGCCCTTAACCACTTCACCCACTTTGCGATTTTCCATTTTTTGTTTTTTCTTTCCCTCTTTCCAAGAGCCGTAACTTTTTTATTTTTCCGTCAACATAGCCATAATTGGGCTTGTTTTTTGCTGCATGAGTTGTACTTTTGAATTAAACTATTAGTTTTACTATATAGTTACTGAAAAACGGGGAAAAAAATTCCAAGTATAGTGAAATTACAAAAAAGTGCAATTTTTGGGCGGGATTTTATTTACCATGTTCACTTTATGGTACAACTGAGCTGGCAATTGATTCCCAATATCAGTACAAGTTCGTACCAAGCATGTATAGTTTTACTTTTATCTAAGTGATGAATATAAATTCAGAAGTTTGTATAAAAAAAAAAAAAAAAGTATAGCGTCTTCATCTGATGTTTTCAATTATACCAATTTTGTGTAGATGTGATGTTTTGATCGCCTGTAATTGCATTTTAATGTAATGTTGCGGCAATCAAAAACCCGTAATTTTGGTATTTGGAGTTTATTGCTCGCTACACCGTTTACCGGTCAGATTAATTCATTTTATATTTTGATAGATCGAGGCTTTCTGAACTCAGCGATACCACATATGAGGGGCAAAAGAGGGGTGATTTGAACATTTTAGTTTTTTTTAGTTTTTATTATTTTTTAAAACATTTTTTTTACATTTTTTATTTATTTTGCTAGTTTTCCTAAGGGACTTTATCGCTGCACACTTTGATTGCTTGTGCTGATCAGACCGATGCTTCAGTCCAGTCATGCGCACTAGGCCTTTCTGAAGCAGGGACACATACATCTGGCTTCTGAGTAGTGCGCATGACCGGAAGTACAGAAAACTATCATGGGTAGTGAGCCTCTTTGATACTGAGACGCATACACCCGGCCTCAAAGAAGATGAAAGCTGAAGAGTTCAAAGCTGCACACATGCGTGGCTTTGCATCTCACTGCCATGATGCTGGCTGTTGTTAAGCATGTTAGCACTCTCACAGGGGCGTGCTAACATGCTAAGTGGGCCGACTAGCCTGGAAACTAACGCTTTTGCAACTAGTCACAGTCCTCATTAGCATCTCATAAACTATTTTTAGAAATACTTTTTCTAAAGATCTGTTAATGTGTGTTACTATATATTGAGACTATTAGAGAGGGATTCTAAATATGCACCCAGAACTGCTAGTGGTTTTAGGTGCACAGGGGACCTGACAGTTTCCCTTTAACCCTTCAGGTGCTTCACAGAAATTAAAGCAATGTGGAAGGAAAAACTGAACATTTTACTTTCCCACAAAAATGTTACTTTAGCCCCATACTTTGCATTTTTACAAGAGTAAAGGAGAAAATGCACCAATCTGTTGTGACATTTCTCCTGAGTATACCAATACCCCATATGTGGTGGACAGCTACTGTGTGGATGCATGTCAGGTCTTGGAAGGGATGGAAATGTAACGCTCTTGGGTGCGAGCAGGGAGTGGACCCACTAGGCCAAAGCCCACAGGAAACCTAAAGGGGCTAAGCTATGATTTCTCACCAGGTTTTTCCCAGAGCCTCTAAAGGTGAGGGTGTTGTGCTGCAGGTGGTAACCGGGTGCTACTCGGGAAGACTAGTGTTGGAAGACAGCTGCCCATAGGAATATGGAAACGGACAGTCACTAATATGGTAGGAACAGCCAGGATAGTTGATGCGGCAGGCTCAGCCAATATAGAATGATACAGCAGCGTCTGGTACACCAGGCTTTACCGACAGTGAGCGGTGCAGCAGTGGCTGATATACCGGACTTGACCGATAGGGTACAATGCAGCAGCAGCGGATACTTCAGGTACTGGAACACAGAATGGTATTAGCAATTTGTAACACAGCATTAAACAGAAGCATTCAGGGACCTGAGAACTAGCAATGTTTAGATCGCATTGCCCACCTACCTCCCTTAAGGGGAAGGTGCCTAAATTACCTGATACCTCTCAAATATATGCTGAGAGACACTGGCACTTCTGGGTTAGGGCATATTGGTGCTTTAATACAAGGTGCTTGTGCCCTAAGAGCAATCCCAGGACGCCATTGCAGCGTGCACAGGCCCCAGGAGGTAGCGGCAGGGATCGGGATGGAGCAGTCACTGCAGAGCGGCCAGGAAGGTGAGAGTGCCAGCATTCCCACTGAGGGAGGGGAGCAGGATAGTGAGAGGATGCCGGTAAGGGCGTTACAGGAGCACCATTCGACTTTTGAAAAACAAAATTAAATGGAAATGATAGTGAATGCCATGTTGTGTTTGCAGAGCTCCTGATGTGCCTAAATATTTGAAATCCTCCACAAGTGACCCCATTTTGGAAACTACACACCACAAGGAATTTATATAGATGTTTGATGAGCACCTTAAACCCCCAGGTGCTTCACAGATATTTATAATGTTCAGCCGTGAAAATAAAAAAAAAATCTAAATTTTCCCCAAAAAATGTTACTTTAGACCCAATTTTTTTATTTTCACAAGGGTAACCAGATACAATGCACCATACAATTGTTCTGCAATTTTTCCCAAGTACACCGATACCACTGATCATATTGACAACACAGGTGTGCAACAGAATTTTGTACCATTGAGTGGTAAAAAAATAATTACATTTTGACCATAAAAAATTTGTATTAGCCCCATATTTAATATTTTCCCACAGGGAAATGGGTAAAAATGGTACTATAATTTGTCACACAATTTTTACTGAATTTGACAATACCCCACATGTGGACTAATAACCCTCTCTTGGAGTACACATTTAAATGCATACAATAGTTTGCGGACTCCATATACAGTGCCTCTAAGTGCAAGAAGAGCAGAATCCCCTCTCAAGTGACCCCATTTTGAAAATTACACCTCTAGGAATTTATCTACAGATGTAGCGACGATTTTGACTCTATGGGTGTTTTCCAGAAACAAGAAGCAATGGATGTTTCAGAGTGAAAATTTAAATTGCAAATCTGTCATTGTTGTGCCCAGGTCATTGTGCCCAGCTTGTCCTTCTGGAGACAAACACACACACACACCTAATAAATTAAGTGGGCTTCCTCACTACAGAAAAACCAAACATGTGGAAGCTAAATGTAGTTTAGACACTGTGGGGGCTCAAAAGGGAGGAAGGAATTGGATTTTGAAGCACAGATTTTGCTGGATGTTTTTTTTTTTTTTTTTTTTTTTTTTGGAGGAGGCGAAGGGAAAGGGGATATAGCACTTCTCCAAAGTCTTTGTGTTATCAGTAATATGTAAGCCCCCTATACTTCCGTATACACATCCGTGTACAGATGGTGGACCTGAGTGGTGAAATGTAATGCTTTTTTGTTTGTTTTTTGTGACTTGAGTTGAAGCTTTTATTGGGCACCTTTTACATATAATTTTGGTTCACGTTTACCCTGTGCTCTACGCTGAACACTTACATTGGGGTTTACATCTAAAACTCTGAATGACTTGATTCAGATGACACCCATGAGGGATCCATTCACTATAATTAGGCAGCAGAGTTACTCTGCACTCTGTCTTCTTTTCAGCGGTGTCTGTGGCCTCTTCAGAAGGGCACAAAACTGTGGTCAACCGCTTTATGAACGCTTAAAAAGATGGACTGTCACGGGTGTGACGAGGTAGCATGGAATAGGGACGTCTACACTGGCACTAGGGCTATGGGAGCCTTAACTGTCCCTTATCCCAGAGGTACTTCTGATGGTGAAGAGGACTGGACCACCAGCTTAACCCTTGCTCCTGAATAGGACTGGTCTACACCCCTTCTCGTCCACCCCTGGGGAGGGCCGGAACAGGAGTGCTTTATCCCACACAAATAGACATATAGGGATAAACCAAAACTCAAACTCACTGCAAATACACACACAGAGGTAAGACAATACATGTAATGTACAGGAAATAAAGAATCGGGGAGGAAATAAAAGATTTTTCACAACACACTAAATAACGCACAGAAGACCACCAGAACAGGTTCACTACAGCAGAAGGACCGGTATTTGCAAATGAAGCTATAATCGGCATGAAAAACAGGCTCCACCATCCTTTAAAGGGCGGAGGTGGCTGTGATAGGCCTTCAGTAACCTGTGACCCTGGCAGCAATCCACAGGCCAGCAGAAATTAACTTCTGCTTGACTGATGCCTAGTAAGCACACAACTTATCGACGCACGAGTCTGACTGAGTAACTCAAAAGCACCAGGTGGCGTATCAGACTCTGCAGTGAGAACAGGGTCAGAAGTCACCATGAGACCTGGTAAGTTTAGAACTGAACACTATGTGACATGAACACCACTTGATCATAGGACAGATTGAGTCCAAGGTGATTCCCTCTGTCTCATTATAGGGAATTTTCCATTGAGGGTTCTGTCTGAATAATGTATTTCAGAGATTTAAACTGAAACATCGATGTAAGCGCTCATCGTACAACACAGGATAAATATAAGCCAAGCCTAAAGCCTGCTTTACACGTTGCAATTAGTTGTACAATCGCATTTGCGATGTGACACGCCCAGGTTGCATACGGGATCTTAAGAGATTGCACGTAGGTCGTTCATTTGCTGTCACACGTGCGTTAGTAGTCTATGTTAAATTGATCAATTTTGTGTGCGATCCTTTAGATCATGTGTTCTGTGACGTATGCATTGGGCACCCTTTTTTTTTTTTTTTTTTTTTTTTAATTTATTGACTTGCCAAGCGTGTGTAATGTGTAGGGATGCGTTTTTACTATGTCATCTGCCATTCAGCTCTGCTACATGGCCGCTGACAGCAGACACCGACATCCATGTAGCAGAGCTGAATGGCCGATGACAGCAGACACAGACAGAGCCGCACGATCAGAATGAACTCGGGTTAACTTCACCCGACTTCATTGTCATGCTGCGGCTCTGTCTGTGTCGCGTCCTGATTAGCGGTCACCAGTAAAGGGCTCACCGGTGACCGCTAATCCCCTGAGTAACTGAATTGAGCAGCCCTCTCTCATATACTCACTGATCCCCTATCCCCGTCGCGGCGCTGCACGGCATTCACACTGCTCCGGCGGCTTTTACTATTTTGAAAAAGCCGGCCGCCCATTAAACAATCTCGTATTCCCTGCTTTCCCCGCCCACCGGTGCCTATGATTGGTTGCAGTGAGACACGCCCCCACGCTGAGTGACAGGTGTCTCACTGCACCCAATCACAGCAGCCGGTGGGCGTGTCTATACTGTGCAGTGAAATAAATAATTAAATAATTAAAAAAAACGGCGTGCGGTCCCCTCCAATTTTAAAACCAGCCAGATAAAGCCATACGGCTGAAGGCTGTTATTCTCAGGATGGGGAGCTCCACGTTATGGGGAGCCCCCCAGCCTAACCATATCAGCCAACAGCCACCCAGAATTGCCGCATACATTATATGCGACAGTTCTGGGACTGTACCCGGCTCTTCCCGATTTGCCCTGGTGCGTTGGCAAATCGGGGTAATAAGGAGTTATTGGCAGCCCATACCCATAGCTGCCACTAAATCCTAGATTAATCATGTCAGGCGTCTCCCCGAGAAACCTTCCATGATTAATCTGTAAGTGACAGTAAATAAACACACACACCTGAAAAAATCCTTTATTAGAAAGAAAAAACACAAACATATACCCTGGTTCACCACTTTAATAAGCCCGAAAAAGCCCTCCATGTCCGGTGTAATCCACGGACCTCCAGCGTCGCTTCCAGCTCTGCTGCATGGAGGTGACCGGAGCTGCTGAAGACACCGCCGCTCCTGTCACCTCCACGCAGCAACTGAAGACAGCCGCGCAATCAGCTGAGCTGTCACTCAGGTTACCTGGATCCAGCGGTGGATGCAGCGGTGGCCGCGGGTAACCTCAGTGACAGCTCAGCTGATCGCGCTACTCACCGCCGCTTCTGTCAGCTCCACGCAGCAACTGTGGTGAGTAGCACGATCAGCTGAGCTGTCACTGAGGTTACCCGCGGCCACCGCTGTATCCAGTGACAGCGGGAAACCTCAGTGACAGCTCAGCTGATCGCGCGGCTGTCTTCAGTTGCTGCGTGGAGGTGACCGGAGCGGCGGTGTCTTCTGCAGCTCCGGTCACCTCCATGCAGCAGAGCTGGAAGCGACGCTGGAGGTCCGTGGATTACGCTGGACATGGAGGGCTTTTTCGGGCTTATTAAAGTGGTGAACCAGGGTATGTTTGTGTTTTTTATTTCTAATAAAGGATTGTTCGGGTGTGTGTGTTTATTTACTGTCACTTACAGATTAATCATGGAAGGTTTCTCGGGGAGACGCCTGACATGATTAATCTAGGAGTTATTGGCAGCTATGGGCTGCCAATAACTCCTTATTACCCCGATTTGCCAACGCACCAGGGCAAATCGGGAAGAGCCGGGTACAGTCCCAGAACTGTCGTATATAATGTATGCGGCAATTCTGGGCGGCTGTTGGCTGATATTGTTAGGCTGGGGGGCTCCCCATAACGTGGAGCTCCCCATCCTGAGAATACCAGCCTTCAGCCGTATGGCTTTATCTGGCTGGTTTTAAAATTGGGGGGGACCGCACGCCGTTTTTTTTAATTATTTATTTCACTGCACAGTATAGACACGCCCACTAGCTGCTGTGATTGGGTGCAGTGAGACACCTATCACTCAGCGTGGGGGCGTGTCTCACTGCAACCAATCATAGGCGCCGGTGGGCGGGGAAAGCAGGGAATACGAGATTGTTTAATGGGCGGCCGACTTTTTCAAAATAGTAAAAGCCGCCGGAGCAGTGTGAATGCCGTGCAGCGCCGCGCCGGGGATCGGGGATCAGTGAGTATGAGAGAGGGGGTAAGAGGGATAGACTGACATGGACAGAGAGAGAGGGACAGAGATAGTGACCGACTGACAGAGATTAGGGAATGACAGACATTGTGAGGCGCTTCAGAACGCAGCTTTTCAGCTGCGCTCTGAAGCGGACCTTTTTTAAGCTGCAGTGCAGAGCGCACACCTGCGCACATAGCCACAGACATCAAAATCATATGAGGGATGTCACACGTTTCAATTGACTAGGTTCGTGCAACAAAACGTTCAATTCTAGACAAATATACGATGTGTTTGCGATCAACGGTTTTGCGTTCAATCCTGATCGCACTTAGGTGTCACACGCAGATACCTCACAAACGATGCCAAATGTGCGTCACTTACAACTTGACCCCAACGACGGATTGTGAGATATATTGAAGCGTGTAAAGCGGGCTTTACTGAAATCTTTGGGAGGAGGTATGAATAAATCAACAGTAGGTCATGAATTGCTTTTTATTTTTTATGCTGTTCACCGTGCGGTATAAGTACTTCAATGGCTTTATTTTTAGAGTCTGTGTGATTATAGCGATATCAGATTTATATACAGTAGTTTATTTAGGTTTTGCTGCTATCACACACTAAAAAACCTCACCAAATAATCCTCATAATCTCAAATCTCTACATTTGGAGGATTTCAGTATTAACATAGTTATGAACCACATTATGGATTGCAAAATGTGTTCAAGATCAGAACTACCATCAGTACATTTATGTGGTACCAATACCACGGTCAGTTCATGAATATAGCGCCAGAACCACCCACAGTACATAAATATCTTCCAAGCTGCATCTCACTGTGCTTCTTCAGAGATGAAGCAGCCGATGGAACGGGGCACAGGTGAGTAGAATGGTGTTTGGGTTTTTTTTTTGTGTGTCTATGTATGTGACGGATGGCACATTAACTCCTTAGCGACCTATGACGTACTGGGTATGTCATGGCTCCCTGGTACTTAAGGACCCATGACGTGCCCAGTATGTCATGGCGATATCGCGGCCCCAGAGCCCTGGTGGCTGCAAACGCTTTGCAAATACCTTAGATTCGGGGAGGAGAGGACGTCTGCCTGACCTCAGGAGGAGTGGTGTCTCTTCCCCGGACCAATGGAGGCTGTGATTGGCTGACGAACGCCTCTCAGCCAGTCATAGCCACTGTAATGTTTCAGCCATTGAAAATAGCTGAAACATTGAAATCCAGCCATGATCAGTGCAGCTATAGCACTGATCATTGGCTGGAGCTGGGTGACCTCTGTTTCAACTGCCCCCATCTCTGATTGGAGAGACCGGCCTTGTGACCGATCTCTCCAATCACTATGGTTTTGGGGCTGGAGACAGCTCCCCTCAGCTTCATTCCGGCGTCTGTGGATGCTGAGGAGAGCGATCAGTAAGTTATATCGCCACTGCCCCCTTTCAGCCGCCGACACTGCCCCTCCCACCCATTACTACAGGATGGGTACATTACTATAGGATGAGGACAAGGCTAGGGACATTACTATAGGATGGGGACAAGGTGGGCACATTACTATAGGATGGGCACAGTACTACAGGATAGGGACATTACTACAAGGGGACAAGGATGGGAAACATTACTATAGGATAGGGATAAGGCTGGGGACATTATTATAGAATGGGGAAAAGGTGGGCACATTACTATAGGATGGGGACAAGGTTGGCACATTACTATAGGATGGGCACATTACTAGAGGATGGGGACAGTACTATACGATAGGGACATTACTACAAGGGGACAAGGATGGGGAACATTACTATAAGATGGGGACAAGGATGGACACATTACTACAGGATGGGCACATTACTATAGGTTGGGGACATTACTATAGGATGGGGACAAGGATGAACCCATTACTACAGGATGGGCAAATTACGATAAGATGGGGACAAGGATGGGGCACATTACTATAGGATGGGGACAAGGATGAGCACATTACTGTAGGATGGGAACTAGGATGGGGCACATTACTGTAAGATGGGGACTAAGATGGGGCACAATACTAAAAGATGTTGGTCAAAATTTCTGTATAGTGTTAATTGTGTTAGACTATTAGTTACAAGAAAGGAATAACATGTAAAAAAAAAACTGAAAATAAGGCATTACTTTTTTTACCATCAATTTTTTTTTATATTTAAACAAAGAATGTGCACATTTTCTATAGTAAACAAGTGAAAAATGTTCAATATCAGTGATCCAAAAGGTGTGTAAAAAAAAAAATTATATATTGTACCAATAAAAATGTCACTTTGTCCTGCAAAGAATGCGGACCCCCAAATTATTTTGTTTTCCTCTGTGCAGCCCATACACCCAGCCGAGTTTGAGACCCCTGCCCTACACAATACCCTTCTCCATAATATCTAGCCACACTACCCCTCTTTATAATATCCCTCCACACTTCCCCTGTCCATAATATCCCCCTACACATTGCCCCTTTCCATAATATCTCCCCACACTGGCCTCCTACATAATAACCCCCCACACAGCCCCTTTCTATAATGTTGCTTTACACTACTTCCCTCAATAATGTCCCCCTCACACACTAATCCTCTTCATAATGCCCCCTTACACTGCCCTTTTACAAATCTGCTCCTTTCCATCATTTTTCCTCACACTGCTTCTTTGCTTAAAGTCCTCCTATCCCATGCTATACTATTCCCCCTTTCACAATCCCCCCATAATGTCCCTCATTGGCCCATAATGAACCACATAGCTCCATAATATCCCTCTTTGTTCATAATGTCCCACACAGCTCTATAATATCCCACAAGTTTCCATAATATCCCCCATAGCACCATAATGTCCCATACAGTTCCATAATGTCCCCCACAGCTCTATAATATCCATCACTACTCCATAATATTCCCCAGTGCTCCATAATGTCCCTCACCACTGCTCCATAATGTCCCCCACCACTGC
The DNA here is from genome assembly GCF_048569485.1 of Anomaloglossus baeobatrachus. Classification (NCBI taxonomy): domain Eukaryota; kingdom Metazoa; phylum Chordata; class Amphibia; order Anura; family Aromobatidae; genus Anomaloglossus; species Anomaloglossus baeobatrachus. Next base: position 249,296,439 of record NC_134358.1, read on the forward strand.
TCCATAATGTCCCCCACCACTGCTCCATAATGTCCCCACCACTGCTCCATAATGTCCTCCACCACTTCTCCATAATGGCCCCCACAGCTCCATAATATCAGCCACAGCTCCATTATATCCCCTGGAAATTAATACACCAGTCCTGAAACACATTTTATTTCTGGCTCCTCCTGGAGGGCTTACCAGTCCCCGCTCTGACCCGGCTCCAACAGCAATGTGATCAGGTTAGTAGCGTGCTGACCTCATCATGCTGCTGCAAGTCGGGACAGAGGCTGATGGAAGCTTCCTTTGCTCTGCATTCCTCTGCCCCAGTCCCGATGCCACAGTGTTCAAATGTATTCCCGCTGGCTGTATGTTGTGCAGACCTGTCTTCAGGGAACCAGTCAGTCAGAAACTTATACACCCTAAAACCTATTTAGCTCCTCAACCTCACGCTGTTTTCCACTGGCAGTACATAGTTGCACCCCTGTGCATTTCCAAACATATATGTATTTAAAACTTGAAAATTTAATTTCTTGCTGCTGAAGTATTACTTTGGAGTAATAAAGGGATCAACTTGATTGTCTTTTAAAGTGCTCGACATTCATGTAAATGGTTTGGGGGCCGTGGAAGTTTTTGGGATAAATGCGTAATCTTTTTTTTTTTTTTTTACAACAAATTATCACCTATTCAGTGGATAGGTTATAAATATTAAATCTATGGCAATCTGACTGTTGAGGCCCCATTGATTGGCATAGGGTTCTCTGTTACCCCCTGTATCCAGACCACTGTCAGGAGGAACTGAATGGTGCACAGGTCCTGCATTCACCTTGCTGTTCTATCCAGATGCTATGGCAATGATGAAGGCTACATTATTATCTAGTATCAGTTTAATGTACACTTTGCTGGAATGGGAGAACAAACCTTTATAAACTTGCATGCTAGATGATAGTGTCCAGATGTTAAAAGGGTTGTCCGGTCTAGACTAGACTGACTATCTGAAAGATGACCTGGCTCACTGATTCAGTGGTGCTCAGGAGAAACCACAATCATATATTAAGAAAAACTCCGGCACTCATATGTGAAAAAATGAATTTATGTTTATTTCATAGTCAGTAAATTATGACGTTTCGGCCAATGCCTTCTTCATAACTGTGTGGCCGGTGGTCAGCAGAATTCTCCATTCTCCTGCTGGCCACCGGCGACACAGTTATGAAGAAGGCATTGGCCGAAACGTCATAATTTACTGACTATGAAATAAATAAACATAAATTCATTTTTTCACATATGAGTGCCGGAGTTTTTTTAATATAGACTAGACTGACTGACCTCACGCAATATACTTGCATTGAGTATGTTGGAGACAGTCTAGTCTGATTCCTGTGGGGAGTATGCACACTTGTGGTCACATGACCTCTGTTCTCAACGCCAATACCCGTAAATGCTCAAAGAGTACTCCGTGCTCATAGAGTGACTGAACACTTGTCATTATAGACTGGACAACTCCTTTAAGAGCCCTGCTAATAACTAGAAAAAACTTTTGATTCCCTTCCTTACTGTCAGGTCATAGACTATAATGACCTGAGACCATTTACCCAGTTTGTTGCTGAGAGTGGTAATTGTAACTGAGAAGACACTACTGTGTATTCTATTTTGAGTTTACTTAAAGGGAGTGTCCACTTTTTCCTGTTAGTGTAGCTTTCAATAAAATATCTGATGATGGCGGAACATATGACCAAACCAGTCCATCTTCCTCCTCAAATTGTAAAACACCCAAGTTGCTTTCTATTGGGGAAGACTGAAGGAGACTTTCGGTCACATGTTTGTCATCAGATATTTTATGGATAGGAGGGCTGGTCAGTTTTTGAGAAAACTGCACTAATAAGAGAAAGTAGTCGACCCCTTTAAGAAGTTATATTTAAAATGTAATCAAGATGCGTTTAACTAAATCTTCAGTGATTGTTCCATTTGGCAAAAAGTTTTTAGAGCAGATTGTCAGAGATGAGAAAACAGGTGGCCCATAAATGTTTAATGTCTCCCTTTTAAATGGCGAATTAAAAGAATTGGTTGAAATAATGTGTTCGCCTTCATGCAATTGATGAAATTATTCCTGTTCCAATGCCTCATTAACACGGACATTAAAGTGAACCTGTCACTAGACAGCTCATAAATGCCCTGAAGTCGTAAGAAGCACTGAAGCCAAGAGGCCTCTAAATAGACCCAAACCTTAAAGCCCAACCTGCATTTCCTCAAGAAAGATGTCTTTCAGGCTTTTGTCATCTGTGATTAGCAGACAGCGTCACCTTGGTGGTGGTCTTGGTAGCTCATTAAATATGTAGGTGTTATATTGGATGTGGTCCAGCAATGCTCCTTCTTTCTCATGACAGTTTCAGACGCACAGGTTATGTAGAAACAATGCTCCTAATATCATTATAACAGGTGAGAGCCAATACAAACAGCATACATTATGAAATAGCTCTTAGACCTAATGAGACTGGTCTATTTACCTTGAAATCCATGTCAAAATGGCTGTATAATCCTTCATATTTAAACAAGAGGTTTGAGTCCATCTTAAAAGGGGGAAGCTCATGATTAGAGATAAGCGAACCTGAGGTTTGGTTTTCGAACCAAACACCACCTTAAAAACACAAGGCTCGGCTTCAGAGTTCTGCTGCTTTACATGCGAACTTAACACACACGAGCAGCGCTGTGCTCAGGTGCACTTGGTGATCAGCCCTGTGTGAGCCGCTTGTAGTGTTTGAAAAGCTCGCTCAGCGGGCAACAACAGCATGGTCACATGTAGTGTGCAACCCGCCAAAAAATTTGAAAATGCCCACCCTCTCCCGGAAGTGATGGACTTATGACTGGCTGTATGTGGGCAGACACTCAAACTACCAATTACTGTTTCCAGACCTCCTTGGCCAAGGTTCGGACACGTGGAGGTTCTGTTCGTTTACTTCCAGCGAACCGAACCTCCAAAGGTTAGCTCATCTTTGCTCATGATTCCAACTGTATTCAGTCTATGTCTACCCAGTCTGACTGACAGCTGCAGTTTGTACTGAGCGGTATGAGATCGCAGCAGGGATGAAGGACATTGAGGAGCTGTCAATCAAGCTAGGTGGACTGGCATTGCGTTTTGTTTCACCTTTCAAAAGGATTATATAGCCATTCTGACATATTTTAAAGCTACTACAAATTCTTGCTCAGGTCTATGAGAGCTATTTAAAGGGAACCTGTCATAAACATCTATCCCCCAAAACGTGATTATATCGCCCTTTAACAGATAATCTCTACGGGTCTGAGCAGTCAGACTCCCATGTATTTAACAGTTCTAACCTATCCAGGGAATAGGTGATAATTGGATATATCCAAAGAACCTGTCAGAAACTTCTACACCCCCCCAAACCATTTATATAGCAGTGTAGTCCTTTAAAGATAAAAAAGTTGTTCTATTTATGACCCCAAAACAATACTCCAGTGAGTCCAGCAGCAAGAAATCCGGTTTTGAAGTTCGGTACGTGTAAAGATGCACTTCCAGCTTCTCAGCCTGACCCTGTATACCCTGCCATGACATATACAGACCTACAAAATGGGATTCCATACTGCTGGAGCATCGCTTTGGGGTCATATAGAGATTAATTTGTTCAAACTTGGCCCGGTTCGAAAACACTGATTGGCAGTTTGAGTCTCCGCCCACATATAGCCAGTCATAAGCAGATCACTTCCGGGGGAGGTGGGCGGGCGGTTTCAAATTGTTTCTTTGTTGTTGCACAGTACATGTGATCATGCTGTTGTTACCCCCAGTGTGAGCTGTTCAAACACTTCAAGAGGCTCTCACAGGGCTGAGCACCAAGTGGGCCTAAGCACAGCGATGCTTGTGTGAGTAGCGTTCGCACGTAAAGCACCTGATCTCTGTTTGTTTGTTTTTTATGTCCGTGTTTTGTTTGAAGACCTCGGGTTCTCTTTTCTCTACTCTTTATAACCCCACAGGATTGCTCCAGCAGAATCACATTTTGAAATTCTGTGTACATATGTCTGGAAATCCGCTGACATTATGTCAACAGAGCACCGGCTTCTTTTCCGCTCTGCTCTGTTGACTGGGCAGGGCTGCTGAGGTCATGCTGATTGACAGGCAGGACACCAATTAGGCAGCAGGGAACCAGCTGTCAATCAGCATGACGTCGGCAGTCTCGCCCATTCAACAGACCAAAGAGGAAAAGAAGCTGTTGCCCTGTTGACATGACATCAGCGGAAGCAACTGAAATGCCGGCAGGAACAGTCTACAGTCTGTGATTGCTCTGTGCCGGCAGTTTTGCTATACCTTAAACTTAGGAAAGTACATCCTAGGCCCTATGATTTTGGATAGATCCCTGATTGGATGGATTTACTGTAGCCAAATTATGTTCTGTTGGCTGATGTAAGTTTTATTACCCTAATGATATCTTACGAATTAACGGCAGTCCAGCTTCCCGCATGTACAAGGGCAATCCTTTATTTACATGACTAGTGTAAATTGTGCTGACCTAAGATGATTTCTTATGACTGCTAAAAGACCTTTAAAGCAATCACACATTTGCTCTCAGGTATCCTTGGTCAATCAAACTGTAGAAAAGCTGAAGCAAAGCAGTCTTTTAGTTAACAGCCTGGCAATTTATTTGCTGTGCTTTATAATAACTTGGTGATGACTTCTCCTAATCACAGTACAGCAAGTAATCTGAGGGATGTGCTTTCTTTTCTATGTTGTTCTTTTATTACTTTTGGATATGCTCATTTGGGACCTGAAATACAATTGAACTTTCTGCTTGTGAATGTCAACTAGTCCAGGATTTGCCAAATGATGAGCGAATACCATTCCATCGATAATGAGTGCTTAAAGTTTATTTGGCAGCTCATGTAAGGCTGTTCCTGAGATTTTAATATCTGAAGCAACTGTCAAGTGAATTTAAATGGTCTTCATTTTGCAGGGCAAATATCATTCATTTTAGACTCTTGGAGTTTTTTATTTATATAATAGCTCTAAAGAACATCTGTACTTCTTTTCATTCAAAGGGCACTGTTTTTTTTATTTTTAATGACCCCATGATTAAACTACCGCGCCGCTGTCACACAGTGTTTGGCTTTAAACTTGTTGAGTGTCATAGCGGCATCAGACGCTGTTCAGACTACAGACTCTGACACTCCTCACTATTCTTTCTCTGGTGCTTCTGAGTTGCACAGGCAGGCTCGGGCGTTGACCAGCTGAGTGCTTATTAGTAATCGGACTAGCAGGAGTTAATTTCTAGCCTACTGGTTACTTTTTGGATCACATGTTACAGAAAACCTATCACAGTTAAGGCCATGTCTCACTAAGCAACATCGCTAGCAACATCGCTGCTGAGGCTCGACTTTTGTGACGTAACAGCGATGTTGCTAGCGATGTTGCTGTGTGTGACATCCAGCAACAACCTGGCCCCTGCTGTGAGGTCGCTGGTTGTTGCTGAATGTCCTGGACCATTTTTTAGTTGTTGCTCTCCCGCTGTGAAGCACAGATCGCTGTGTGTGACAGCGAGAGAGCAACAACTAAATGTGCAGTGAGCAGGGAGCCGGCATCTGCGGACACTGGTAACCAATGTAAATATCGGGTAACCAAGGAGCCCTTTCCTTGGTTACTCAATATTTACCTTCGTTACCAGCGTCCGCCGCTCTCACGCTGCCAGTGCCGGCTCCCTGCACACATAGCCAGACTACACATCGGGTAATTAACCCGATGTGTACTCTGGCTAGGAGTGCAGGGAGCCAGCGCTAAGTGGTGTGCGCTGGTAACCAAGGTAAATATCGCATTGGTTACCCGATATTTACCTTAGTTACCAAGCGCAGCATCGCTTCCATGCGTCGCTGGGGGCTGGTCACTGGTTGCTGGTGAGATCTGCCTGCTTGACAGCTCACCAGCAATCCATGTAGCGACGCTCCAGCGATCCCTGCCAGGTCAGGTTGCTGGTGGGATCGCTGGAGTGTCGCTTAGTGTGACGGTACCTTTACTCCTCGCCTTGTTAAGATGGAGGAATTTGTCTTTCCATGCTGACTATAGCTTTTCGCTAAACCTATCCCAGTGCTGTTGTGTTTCAGTAACTGGTGATTTACTGTGTGTTGCTTGGTGTGCTGTGGAGTTCCTTCTGTCATCTGGTAATTTCCTCTCTGTTCTTTGTTTTCTTCCTTATCACTTGTTGTCTGATAACTCCGTGAGCATGCTGTATGATACAGTTTTTGTTTCCCCTGTCTGTGAATCACTGTTAGTGTTAACAGGCTCCTGTCCCGGCCCACCCACCCCGGTAGGGAGGGAGGGGTATTAGATCAGGGCTAGTCAGGAGCAGGGTCAGGCTGGCGGCTTAGACATCCTCACCATCAGAGGTAACTCTAAGATAAGGGATAGCCAGGGCCCCCCTAGTCTGAGGGCCAGTTTAGGAGACCCAGCCCTCACTCTCCCTTGATCACTGTGATATTTGCCTTTTTATAAGTCGTTCATTTTGCCATAATTGAATCTTTCTATTTTTGTACCTTTTACCATGTGATAGGTTTGAAGTCTAATGCTTACAACCTGGATCTAGTATCTGACAATCGGAAATGGCATGGATAAGCAATGATACAGACATTAAAGGAGTATTAGACGTATTTACATTTGTAAAACCAAAATAATGAGCCAAAACATGAGTTGGTATTCATGAGTTGATATACATGCTTCTTTTTTGTGTGCGAACTGACTGTTTTATTCATACTAATTTGAGTTACATTTGATATGTTTGACTCTTTTTATTTAATTTATTAGGAAGAAGCGGTAACCAAAAACCTTTTAAGGCTGTGTGCGCACGTTCCGTTTTTTCTTGCAAAATGCATGCGTTTGCTTCCCAAACAAAGTCTATGAGAAGTCAAAATTTCCATTCGCACGTTGCTTTTTTTAGGCAGCGTTTTGTTTGACAAATATTTCTCAAAATCGTTGCATAATAAAAGCAGCATGTCACTTCTTCATTGCGTTTTGGTTGCATTTTCCACCCATTGAAATGAATGAGGTGTATCAAAATGCAACCAAAATGTTTATCTTGCACTGCATTTTGATTGCATTTTGGATCCTTTTTTGTCAACAAAAACGCAAGTCTCTCGGTTTCTCTCTCTCTCTGTCGCTCTCTTTCTTTGTCGGTCTCTCTCTCTCTCTCTGTCTCTCTCTCGGTCTTTCCCTTTCCCTCTTCCCCTTTCTCCTTCATACTCACCGATCACCGGAGTGCCGAGGCTGTCACTCTGCTCCTGCGGCCTCTCCTACTTCTAAAAGTGCCTGCCGCTCATTAGGCTCATCTCATATTCACTGCAATTGTATGCAAGGTGTCGATTCATATTGAATTGATGATGCCTTACAACTTTGTAATTCACTTTTTTTCTCTATCTCGCTCTGTTTTCGAGATAAAAATGATAACTCCGTTGTTTTCCACTAGGTGGCGCTATAGGTGGTTTCATTGCGTAGCACCTGGATACTTTACTATACCTAGACACCACGTCTATGCCCATAGCTTCCGCCGTTCTCAAGTTAATGGCTGTCCCGGGAATTTTGCTCCTGGGTGCCATAAGGATATACCGGGCAATAAGTTTGACCAAATGGTACAGAGATTCCAAAAGATAAAAAGGTAGCCAAATATACAGGTAATTTAATACATACTTATCTAAAGGGCCTTGTCAGCTTCACACAATGAGGAGGCAACAGGAAATCCTCAAAGGGGGTTGTATTAAGATTTGTTTTTCTCTTCTTTTTTTTTTCCCATTGATTTTTTTTATCCTCACTTTAATTTTCTCTTCTCTATCCTTCATTTTGCTTTTCCTTCCAGTCCTTTTTTTTTTCTTCATCACTAATTTTTCCTTTTTACGATATTGTTTTTAATTTTCCTTTCACTCTTTTCTTTGCTTTACCTTTCTCTGTCCTGTCCTTTTAATTTTTCTATCCTATCTTTGCCCTTTCTTTCTATATCTTTTCTTTGTCTTTCCTTATCCTTTATTGGCTTTCCATTTGTTATATATTTGATTTCTCTTTCTCTGTTCTTTCTTTTCTTTCTCTTTCACTGTCCTCTTTGTGCTTTCTCGTTTCACTGTTCATTTGTTTTCCATTTCACTATCCTTTCTCTTTTCCCTTTTTTATCTTGTTTTTCCCTAGAATGTTATGGCTAACACTAAACATGATTGAATCTGCCAAATTCTGTTGATTTTATGGGGAAATTTTGATTTGCAGCAAAGTTATTCTCTGAAAATTGAATATTCCTTATTAACTTCATTCCAGACTCTAGAGCAAAATAAACGTGGGATGTAAAAAAAAATAAGAATAAATAAATTATACTCCACTCACCGCTCGCCTGATCTCCAGCCCGCCATCCGGTTGTCAACGCCTCTTCTTCTTTTTTGCTTTTCCTGTCACAATCATTCTCTTTGCAATGCTTAATCCATGCCGTGGCTTCTATCTGACCTAAGTTTCTGACTCACTCAAGCCCGGGAGGTCGCTGGTGACATGTCACACAGGGATAATAGCAGGGACTAAAACTTAACTTTTAATATATAGTCAATAAAATCGATATTAATTTTCATAAATAGTGCAGTAAAAGATTAGTGCCAAATTGGCTACATATTAGAATGATCTTACCCAGATGTTTTCCAAGGGTAAGAAGAGACACCGATCCAGAGTTGGTCACAGGCTGGAAGAACCGGGGTAAGGCGTTGGGAGATGAAGTACTAACCCCTGTCGTGCCCCGTGATTGTGCTTCCGCCCTGACAAGGCCAGCACCCAAATAAGCTGTCTGCCCCGCAACCATGCAAAAACAAACAAGAACATCCTCCTGACGCGTTTCCCTCTAAATGACAAGAGTTCCTCAGGGGAGACCAAAAACAAATGATCAGCCTGCAATGGCAGGGACCACAAGACTGATCAACCTGCAGTGGCAGGGATCAGAGAGGTAAAAAACCTATGTGTCCAGGTAAACGGTGGTGCATGGCACTGCAGCCTCAAACCACTTTATACCCATTTGATAATCTTAGTTACCTTCAGCTGTGCAAAAGGAAATACCATGCACGATCCTCCATTAGCACTCACAGTGTCAGCGTCTGAAGTCACTTCCGGTCACGTGACCCACATACTTCCGCGTTCCACACTGGAACGCATAGAAATCAATTGGATGAAGGAAAATAGCAGGCACCAACATGTGAGGTCATATCCGTTTCATCGGACCTCACAGTTCCTAGTTCCACGCTGTTCCCCATCCAATTGTATTGCAGCAGGGGCGTGCCACCGCATGTCAGGTGACACCCCCTGCTGATGCCCGATAAGCACCGCCCATACAACGTGGGGCAGTCAAGATATACAGGCGCACATGTAACTTCCGGTTTCGCTAATAAACAATTAATATAGTTTATATAATCTACCGAGGTCCGGCATAAATAGCAAAAGGAAGTACATAAGGGGCTATGGAGGCAAATAGGGGACCAGAGCAAGAACAGGGATAATAAACCCTGTCAGGACCCATAAAAGGGGGAAAGTTTATAAACAAATAACAATGGACCGCCTGCACAACAAAAGTACATACCGATAAGAGGGTGCACCAAACCCAGGCAATCCATTATCCCCAAAATTGCTGACAGGTGATCTGAAGGGTACCAATATGAAAATTAGGGGAGGGGACAGTGACCGAACAATTTCACTGCAAAAACGGTCAACAAAATACAAAAGAGGGTTGGAAGGGAAGGATCAATATCATTCCCATATAAAAACATACTGGACCAGAAATTTCAAAAGACAACAAGGGTCCAGTGATGTTCCTCCCTTCTATGACCTCAGTTAAACTTATAATAAAGTAGAGGCAGACAGAGGGCTCAAAAAAGGGGGGTTTGGTCAATGATCCTGGTTAGCACTCAAAAAGAACAGAACACAGTGAATTAGCAACTACCGAAACCAAGATTAGATAAAGCACCCATAATTAATTTGGTCATTAAGGCCATCCGGATGACAAGTCCTAAGGCGAAAAATCATCCTCGCCTCTTTTTTTTAGTAAAATGTGATCAAGATTCCCGCCTCTGGGGGATAATTTAACCTTCAGGATGCCCATAAAGAAAATGGCTTCTCTGTTCTGACTATGACGTAGATTCATGTGCCGCGCAATGGGGGTGTCACGATCGTTTCTGATGTTTCCCATGTGCTCACCTATCAGTCTATGAAACTCGCGTGTCGTCTTACCAACATACTGTATACCACAATGACAGGTGGCCAGGTACACAACACCTTTCGTTTTACAATGAATGAACTCCCTGATGTCCAGGGATTCACCTGTGGATGTACTGGTATAATCCTTGCCCGTCTTAATGTTTTTGCAAGCAACACACGAGCTACATTTGAAGCAACCATGTGGTTTGCTCGGGATCCAGGTAGTTCCTTCACTGGGCGGTACGAAGTGACTATGAGTCAACCGATCACCCAATGAACGATTCTTACGAAAGGTGATACTTGGCTGTGGTTTAATATAGTCAGCAATGTCCCTATCCATACCAACGATCCCCCAGTGTTGCTCCAAAACCTCTCTGATGGCAGGGACACCTTTAGTGTAAGTAGTGATGAGTCTAACCACACCCCCCTCATCAACACTTTTTGGTTGCGGGGTCAAGAGTTTTGTCCGGTCCTGGTCCAGAGAGTGTTTGAAAGCCTGCTTAAGGACATGATCTGGGTAACCCTTGTCCAAAAAACGGGACCTCAGGTCTGCGGCCTTTGCCACAAATTCACTTTGGTCAGAACAATTCCTTCTCAGGCGAAGGTACTGTCCCTTAGGGATACCCCGACTGAGGGGTAGAGGGTGGTGACTCTCCCATCTGAGAAGCGAATTTGTGGCAGTAGGCTTTCTGTAGATCGTTGTCCTGAGTTTACCCTCTGAATCAATCGTCACCATCAGGTCCAAAAAAGGCAAACTAACAGGTTGAATGGCATAGGTGAAGGCCAATCCCAATGGGTTCATGTTCAACTTGTCCACAAACTCAATGAACATATCACGGGGACCCTTCCACAGGAGGAACATGTCATCAATGAACCGGACCCAAAGATCAATCATGTCAGTAAAAGGTGTCATATATTCTTGAAAAACAGTGGTGTCCTCCCACCAGCCCAGGAACAAGTTGGCGTAGCCGGGAGGACGTTCTTGTTTATTTTTGCATGGTTGCGGGGCAGACACCTTATTTGGGTGCTGCCCTTGTCAGGGCGGAAGCACAATCACGGGGCATGACAGGGGTTAGTACTTCATCTCCCACGCCTTACCCCGGTTCTTCCAGCCTGTGACCAACTCTGGATTGGTGTGTCTTCTTACCCTTGGAAAACATCTGGGTGAGATCATTCTAATATGTAGCCATTTTGGCACTAATCTTCTACTGCACTATTTATGAAAATTAATATCGATTTTATTGATTATATATTAAAAGTTAAGTTTTAGTCACTGCTATTATCCCTGTATATTGGACTATTGGGCACTATTTTTCTGTTGTCAGATTCTGCTATTATACTGAGATGTCACACAGTCAAACCTTACCAATGATGCAGTAACGATGAGCGACCTGTATACGAGGTCATTGTTAGGTGTCAAACACAGCGATGTGTCCTGCCCAGCAGGACATCACCTTTGAAGAAAATGGTCCGGACCCTTTAGCAACGACTAGCGATCTCATAGCAGGGGCCTGATCGCTGGTAGGTGTCACACATAACGAGATCGCTGGCAAGATCATTACTGCGTCACAGAAACTGTGCCGCAGCAACGATCTCGTTAGCAATCTCGTTGTGTGTGATGGGACCTTTAGGCTGTCCGTCATCACTTAGGCAACTTGCCTCATTATGTCACGATGTATGGAATGACAACATGGTGTTTTGCGATAGTCGGAGGCCTAACTTAGTCCGAAACAGTGTTTTAGATAGAAGTTATAAATAAAATGCATGTGCCAGGAGAAGGAGGAATGAAGGAGCGCTGAAGACTAGAAATGAGCGGTTCCGTGGAGGTTCGGTTTTCCGTCACTGCCTCGACCTTGGACCGAACCCCGGAGCAAGTAACTGATTGGCTGTTTGAGTCTCCGCCCACAAACAGTCAGCCATAAGCAAATCACTTCTGGGGAAGGTGGGCGGGCTTTTTCAAACCGTTTTTTCAGTTGCACACTGCATGTAATTGTGCTGATGTTAACCCCAGAGCGAGCTGTTCAAACACCACAAGCAGCTCGCTCAGGGATGAGCACCAAGCGTACCCGAGCACATCATTGCTCGTACCAAGTGAAGTTCGCATGTATAGCATCCAAAACCTGAACCATGATTTTTAAATTTGGTGTTCGATTCGAAAATTTAACCTCAGATTCACTCATCTCTACTAAAGACCAAACAACAGACTGCTAGTATGGTGGGACAGGTGAGCAGTGAGGTGAGTGTTCGTTTTTCTTGTATTTTAACGGTTTTACCCTCTACAGTTCAGCACAATAGCATCTGTTGCTGACTGCCATTTTGCTGATTTTTTTTCTGAGCAAACGGCGAAAAAAAATCTGAATTCTAGATAATATGGATTGTTTTCAAATTTGAGGAGAAATAGATTCAACACAGATAAATTCAATCATCTCTAGCTGATACCCCTTTGACACTATGCAAATAGTTCTGCATTTTTGCTGTAGAAAATCTGCAATAACATTATAAGCAAAGAATCATTCAAATCAATGAGTTTGTATAAAAGATTGTCAAGTTTTCTTAGACAGAAATCTGTGGAGTTTCAAATAGTTTGTCATGCCTTGATCTGCCAACCCAGTGCTGTGTGATCGGCTTCCTTATCCACTGAGCCACAACAGGCCCTGTCCCTGTCCAAGTGCTGATTATCTTTTCTTTTATTTCATCCTTTTTTGGTCAGGAGGTGTTTTTCATTTGTTCATTTTGTCTGCCCTGTCACACTTAGGGTGCGGCCTGTATACTTTCTCCTTGCTGGTCTTCAGTGCTGATTATATTCCATAGGGTACCTTCACACTTTAGCGATGCAGCAGCGATCCGACCAGCGATCTGACCTGGTCAGGATCGCTGCTACATCGCTACATGGTCGCTGGTGAGCTGTCAAACAGGCAGATCTCACCAGCGACCAGTGACCAGCCCCCAGCCAGCAGCGACGTGCAAGCGACGCTGCGCTTGCACGGAGCTGGCGTCTGGAAGCTGCGGACACTGGTAACTAAGGTAAACATCGGGTATGGTTACCCGATGTTTACATTAGTTACCAGCGCACACCGCTTAGCTTAGCGCTGGCTCCTTGCTCTCCTAGCTACAGTACACATCGGGTTAATTAACCCGATGTGTACAGCAGCTACATGTGCAGAGAGCCGGAGCCGGCAGCACAGGCAGCGTGAGAGCTGCGGAGGCTGGTAACTAAGGTAAATATCGGGTAACCACCTTGGTTACCCGATGTTTATCTTGGTTACAGCTTACCTCAGCTGTCAGACGCCGGCTCCTGCTCCCTGCTCGCTTCATTTGTCGCTCTCTCGCTGTCACACACAGCGATCTGTGTGTCACAGTGGGAGAGCGCCTTTGAAGAAAACGAACCAGGGCTGTGTGTAACGAGCAGCGATCTCGCAGCAGGGGCCAGATCGCTGCTCAGTGTCACACACAGCGAGATCGCTAATGAGGTCACTGCTGCGTCACAAAAAGCGTGACTCAGCAGCGATCTCGGCAGCGAGCTCGCTGTGTGTGAAGCACCCCTAAGTGGATCCTGCTTGGAGTTCCAGCCACATAGAGACCAGCTAGCTTTAACCTCTTTGCTGTCACATCTATTTTTACGGCTTCATTTTCCTTCTTTCTTATAGTAAGTACTTCTCCTTTCCCACTTTGTATTCATGTTTTATGTTTCATTACCTTGGGTTCTCTTCTATCTCTGCACGCCTTTCCTATTCTGGGTTTAGTGCTCTGCATCTCCTTCTGCTTCCTTAGGAAGTATGAGAAACACTCAATGGTTTTATAGGCAACCAGGTTCAAGTTATCTTCAGGGTTATTCCAGCTCTCTCAGGTTCCGCTGGGGTCTCTATGGCTAGTACGGTGCAGTAATTTAGAGATAGGTCCTGTCTGTGCATGACATAAGTTTAAGCCTTTCTGTGGTGGAGTTCACAAACTTTAAGGGAAGGTGCTGTGATTGTAATTTTTTATTAATAATTATTGATTATGTTATCAATTATTTTTAATACAAAATTAAATTCATTGTGTTAGTTTTTATTTAATTCTATTTTTATTCAAACACTGGGGGCTGTCATCTTGTAATGACAGTTACACACTGCAAATACGACAGCCCCTGTGCATAGGAAATAACAATCGGTGACCAACACTATCTCCTGCACTGTAGCTGCTCCCTGCTGTGACGTGGACACGCCCCATGGACTGTCTTATCAAAGCAGAGAGAGGAGATCAGCACCATCTCTGTGGAGCCCATATAGATATAGGGCTCTACTATATGGGCATAGTCATAGGGCACTATATAGGACGCATTATACTATGGAGCACTATGCCAGCCGTCTTCGGTGACACTTCCCACAGTTCAGTATCATTTTGCAGTCACCAACAAAATAGCTCTGCAATGTGATCCTAATCTTTATTCTTCCTTAGGTTTTTGCAAATGCCCAGGAGAGGAGGGGAGGCTTGACATCAGACACATGAGAACAGATTCCGCCCACTTTTACTGCAGTTAAATACTAGGATTCAGGCTAAATTTCAACAGCTGGTCTTCCTAGTATTTAAAAGTGGAACATGTCAAACTTTATAAATTATTTTTCTAATTTTACGCTATTGAAAACAAATGATAACATTTAAACTGAGCATTAATACTTTACATTTTTTCAGTTGTTGATGGCACCTTCCCTTTAACTAGGGTAAGGGGTTTTATAGGTAATCTATATTAGAATATCAACATGTAATTGTTCATGTTACACTCATCCTTTGATAAACAGTATGCATGAAGGAGAACTTTAGGAGATATTGCTTCTCATGTCGGAGACCAGCAACTAGCATTGGAAGATATATAGACAAGGTGATGGTCTCTTTGAAAAAGCTATGTAAATCCAAAATAAGAAGTCTGATTTTCTAATACCATATAAGGCTCTGTGCGCACTGGGAAATGGAATTTTCTTGAGAAAATTCCGCATCCTCTCAAAGATTACCGCACCCGCGGTAAAAAACCGCGGGGAAACCGCACCCGAAAACCGCATGCGGTTTGCCGCGGCTTTACCGCGGTATTGTTCGCGGTATTGCCGCGGTTTTGCCGCGTGCGGGTTGGGATGTGCTTTATTGCATTCAATGCAATAAAGCACATTGAAGAAAAAAAAAAAAATACATTTAATTCTGATAAAAAACACAAAAAACTGAGCTGAAACAATGTTCAGTAAACATGCAACATTAAGCATGTGAATTGCAGCCTTAAGACTAGAAAAAAACCAAAGAGAAAATTGCATGAAAAATACCCTGACTATAAATAAATAAATTGCAAGTGCTTAATAACAGGGTACTTAGTGTATACATTTTTGCAAAAAGGTAAAAAGCTGTCTCACCTCGTCAAGGTGTACCCATCTGAGACAGTCCCTAACCTACTGAAGTTAAAAACATTATCAATACCTGACTTGTGTCATGTCAAACTCCAATATGAATGGTGGCAAGTGGTTAGCTGTGTCCCAGATTAAATACACAGTGAAGTGAGACGCAATTAGTTGTTCAGGCTCAGTATTAGGAGGGCTGCGCCCCCAACTTGCAAAAAAGCAAGATAACAGACAAAAAACACAAAAAAACTGAGCTGAAACAATGTTCAGTAAACATGCAACATTAAGCATGTGAATTGCAGCCTTAAGACTAGAAAAAAACCAAAGAGAAAATTGCATGAAAAATACCCTGACTATAAATAAATAAATTGCAAGTGCTTAATAACAGGGTACTTAGTGTATACATTTTTGCAAAAAGGTAAAAAGCTGTCTCACCTCGTCACGGTGTACCCATCTGAGACAGTCCCTAACCTACTGAAGTTAAAAACATTATCAATACCTGACTTGTGTCATGTCAAACTCCAATATGAATGGTGGCAAGTGGTTAGCTGTATTTATTTATAGTCAGGGTATTTTTCATGCAATTTTCTCTTTGTTTTTTTTCTAGTCTTAAGGCTGCAATTCACATGCTTAATGTTGCATGTTTACTGAACATTGTTTCAGCTCAGTTTTTTTGTGTTTTTTGTCTGTTATCTTGCTTTTTTGCAAGTTGGGGGCGCAGCCCTCCTAGTACTGAGACTGAACAACTAATTGCGTCTCACTTCACTGTGTATTTAATCTGGGACACAGCTAACCACTTGCCACCATTCATATTGGAGTTTGACATGACACAAGTCAGGTATTGATAATGTTTTTAACTTCAGTAGGTTAGGGACTGTCTCAGATGGGTACACCTTGACGAGGTGAGACAGCTTTTTACCTTTTTGCAAAAATGTATACACTAAGTACCCTGTTATTAAGCACTTGCAATTTATTTATTTATAGTCAGGGTATTTTTCATGCAATTTTCTCTTTGGTTTTTTTCTAGTCTTAAGGCTGCAATTCACATGCTTAATGTTGCATGTTTACTGAACATTGTTTCAGCTCAGTTTTTTTGTGTTTTTTGTCTGTTTATTTATTTATAGTCAGGGTATTTTTCATGCAATTTTCGCTTTGGTTTTTTATTTAATTCTGATAGTAGATAGACAGAAGAATAGATAGAGGGATAGATAGATAGACAGACAGAGGGATAGATAGAGGGATAGACAGATCGCTGCATTTCTCACGGTCGGCAGTGAGTTCACATTACCGGCCGTGGGAAATGACCGGTAATTACCTCTGCTGTCTGCTGCATTCAGCCTGTGTCTGTGACAGTCGCGGCTGGATGTCAGCAGTGCAGGACGCAGGAGCCGGAGCGGTGGATTATGCAGGACCCTGTGGATTACGCCGGAGCTTTGTTTGGGGGGGTTAATAAAATGGTGAACGAGGCTTGTTGGTTTTATTTAAAATAAAGGATTTTTGGTGTCTGTGTTTTTTCACTTTACTTACGGGTTGATCATGTCAGCTGTCACATAGACGCTGCCATGATCAAGCCTGGGGTTAATGGCGGTGGTCCCCCATCACCATTAACCCCTTGTATTACCTTGTCACCACTGCTACACGGTGGCAAGAAGAGCCGAGGACACTCCCGGTGCTGCCGCATAATGCATGCGACAGTGCCGGGGCAGCTGCGGCTGATATTCTCGGCTGCCGGAGGGGGAGTGAGGCGGGGGACATTACCCCTGCCCCTCTCCCTCCCCAGCCTGAGAATACCGGGCCGCCGCTGTGTGCTTACCTCGGCTGGAAGGTAAATATGCAGTGGAGCCCACGTTCTTTTTTTTCTATATTTCCGTTTTCTTTCTATGTGTGTTCTATGTGTCTGTGTCTATGTGTTCTGTGTCTGTGATGTGTTCTGTGTCTGATGTGTGTGTGTTTACTCTCTGCACGACTTCCTGTTCCTGTAATGACATCACTTCCCTGCAAAACCGCAAGCAAGTGATGTACATTACCGGAGGTAAACCGCAAAATACCGCAGGGAATAACGCAGGAAAACGCAGTGAACCGCACAGAATTTGCTGCCTGCGTTATTCCTTGCGGGATTTCATGATTAACATTGAGTCAATGGAGTGAAATCCCGCAGCGATGTGCGGAAAAGAAGTGACATGCACTTGTTTTTGCTGCGGGATTCCCGCAGCAAAACATGCAGCTGTCAAATTCCGCCCAGTGCGCACAGGATTTTTTTTCTCCATAGGATTTGCTGGTGATTCACTGCAGAGATGTTATGAACATTTTCTGCAGCGAAACATGCAGCAAATCCGCGGCAAAATCCGCGAAAAATCCGGTAAGTGCGCACATAGCCTTATGAAGGTAGGTACCCAAAAGTACATTTTAGACCCCTTAGTTACAAAGCAGAGTTTTCCGAAGGCTTTTCACCCCGCCATTTTTCTTTTCAGGAAGACTTATCATTTAGCTAAATATCTTTATTCAAGTTGTAAGACTCATCAATAGGTCACATATCACACGTAAATAAAATATTTGGTGGATGAGAAATGTAACCTATTTTTAGGTCCGTTTTTGTAGCTGATTCTAAATCTGCTGTTATTTTTCTCATATCAACTTTAGTTAATGAGATGTGATAAACCCCATGTATATGCATACGACCAATCAATAAACTAGGACTGCTGCGCCTTCTTGGGTATTAAAACAAATTTATACATGCAGATTTATTTTATTTATGAATAATTTACCGTACATTATAAAATAAGAATTAAACATCACTACAAAGTTGTCATTGAAACACTGTTCATTTACTAAGATACTTAGCAAAAGCAGCCCTTTAACGATGTCTTGCAGTGAGTTGCGCCAGAGCAATCACTTTGACAAGCAATAAATTATGGGTTATCCCAGTGTTGTCAGTATCTTTCTTCTACAATTCTTAAAGCTTGGTGGAAATTTTTACCTTGGTCTTAACTTTACCAAGGTTTTCTGTTAAACAATCCAAGTGGCTATGGAGATAATGCACCTTGCTACTCATTGTACAACCAAGGTGAGGGAAAGAAGATAGCATTTTTTTCTACTAGTTCAATGTAACTGTCTACTTTAGAATTCCCTAAGAAAATTCTGGACAACCATAGTGAAAGGATACCATCCATCTGCCTCAGCATCATTCAATGAATCTTTGAAGTGTGGATCTTTTATGAGTCCTCTGATTTCAGGACTGTCAAAAATTCCCACCTTTTAGCTTCTCCATGGTGAGCGCTGGAAGTTTTCTGAAGATATAATCAAAGCATCTTCCCTATTTGTTTAGAGCCTTTACGATCTACTATATTAAATGTGTAGTGGTGGTAAAATGATCTTAAGGGTGCTTTACACGCTGCGACATCGCTAGTGACAGCTAGCGATGTCGTGCGCGATAGCACCCGCCCCCGTCGTTCGTGCGACATTTGGTGATCGCTGCCGTAGCGAACATTATCGCTACGCCAGTGACACATGCACATATCTGGTCAGCGACGTCGCTCTGACCGCCGAACAATCCCTCCTTCAAGGGGGAGGTGTGTTCGGCGTCATAGCGACGTCACTGCGGCGTCACTAAGCAGCCGGCCAATAGCAGAGGAGGGGCGGAGATGAGCATCCGGAAGATGCCGCCCCCCACCTTCCTTCCTCATTGCCGGTGGACGCAGGTAAGGAGATGTTAGTCTCTCCTGCGGTGTCACACATAGCGATGTGTGCTGCCGCAGGAATGACGAACAACATCGTACCTGGAACAGCAACAATATTAAGGAAATGAAAGACGTGTCAACGAGCAACGATTTTTCGCGTTTTTGTGCTCGTTGATCGTCGCTGATTTGTGTCACACGCTGCAATGTCGCTACCGGCTCCGGATGTGCGTCACTAACGACGTGACCCCGACGATATATCGGTAGCGATGTCGCAGCGTGTTAAGCACCCTTTACTCCTACCAACCGATGGTTCTTCAATTACATTGTTTTCTCCTACTACAATGTGTTCTCTCAAAAACCACTGTTTTCTTATCCAGTGCTCATTTTTTATGACAGAGACAGAAAAAACAGAGATCTTAGTGTATCTGCTGTCCCAGGACAATATTCACCATTTTTTAGTTCCACATAGATTGGCCACTAGTGAGCGTGGTATGATAGTTTCTGTAGGGCCAGAGTAATTGTGTTGTGCTCTTCCGTGATCTTAGTTAATCCATATTTGGTTGATCCACATTTGTTTCCAGTGGGTAAAAGCACAAATTTTAACCTCCATTTAGAACAGTCATGAACAGCCGTCATTCGCTTGGTCGATATTGCAATATGCCCATATTCACCAGCAAGTTTTATGTTTTAATACTTATTTAAATGCACTATACATTTCATACTTTTTCAAGTATTTATCACATACCTTACAGACTATCACTGATTCTATCAATACCACTGTCAAGGAAATTATCCCAAATTTGGGGGCAACTGTACATTATCTTATAAAGTAGAGCTGCTACAAAAAAATGAATGATATTCTAATTCAGAGGACTGAATATACGTAAAATAAAGTTTAATACCTGAGGCACCCAAACATTTAATTCTTTTTGCTCCCCAGTGTAATAGCTACCTTGAATAGGTGGCACTAGAGAGGCGGCTTTCGTTCTCTTCAATTAGAGAACCTCCTGGGTACTAGCTGAACGGAATAGTATGTTGTTGTAACTAGTGGTCTCTACCAGTTTATGTAGCATCCTCGATCACTGTTCATTACCCTTACTAATTCATATTTTAGAAATACATGATATTTACTTTATTCATATTGCTTCACGCTGCATTCTCCATTTGGATAGTTACAGGACAAGATGCCAGGAGCTGGATCAGTTACGAAAATTTGATCACCAAGGGGCATTTACTATATACGGTGCTTTCTCTGCCTGGTCACTTGTACCAGCCTCTCTCAGGGCATAAAGTAGTGACAGACACGTTGATTTCACTTTGATAATGTGCAACAGTTTATGAGAACTTGAATGAAACCTTTGCAGACTACGTCCAGTGCTGCTAGCTAAGATCATTTCACACATCCATCATTCCTGGTCTGAAGATGTGCCGAAATATCCAGACCCAGATGCAGGTGTCCTGGCTCAAACTCACAAATTTGTATGATTCTGTTGAGTCTGACATATGAAATGAGCTTTAAGGGGGCGTTACACGCTGTGACATCGCTAACGATATATCATCGGGGTCACGGTGTTTGTGACGCACATCCGGCGTCGTTAGCGACATCGCAGCGTGTGACAGCTAGGAGCGACGATCAACGATTGCAAAACGACAAAAATCGTTGATCGTTGACACGTCGCTCCTTTTCATAATATCGTTGGTGGTGCATGCC
Source organism: Anomaloglossus baeobatrachus (assembly GCF_048569485.1). NCBI lineage: Eukaryota > Metazoa > Chordata > Amphibia > Anura > Aromobatidae > Anomaloglossus > Anomaloglossus baeobatrachus. The sequence continues at coordinate 249,317,367 of NC_134358.1, forward strand.
GCTGGTTGTTCGTCGTTCATGCGGCACCACACATCACTGTGTGTGACACCGCAGGAACGACGAACATCATCCTACATGCGTCCACCAGAAAAGAAGGAAGGAAGGAGGTGGGCGGCATGTCTGGCTGCTCATATCCTCCCCTCCTCTTCTATTAGACGGCCGCTTAAGCTGGTGTCACACATAACGACGACGACAACGACGTCGCTGCAACGTCACCATATTCTGTGACGTTGCAGCGACCTCAACAGCGACGTCGCTGTGTGTGACACATAACAACGATCAGACCCCTGCTGCGAAATCGTTGCTCGCACCTGAATGCTCCAGGTCATTTTTTGATCGCTGCTATCCCGCTGCGCCGTGCTGATAAGCTGATAATCCTTGTGTTTGACACCGCAGCAGCGACGCTACGCTACGTCTGAAACCACACAACGACCGTCGACGTCGCTATGATCGCTGCTCCGTCGCTGCTTTTTAGAACATGTTTGACAGCTTACTAACGATCATCTATGGTCGCTGCTACGTCACAGAATATGGTGACGTTGCAGCGACGTCGTTGTCGTCGTCGTTATGTGTGACACCAGCTTTAGTGACGCCGCTGTGACGCCAAACGCACCTCCCCCTTGAAGGAGGGATTGTTCGTCAGCAACAGCGACGTCGCTGAACAGGTATGTGCGTGTGACGCTGCCACATCACCACATGTCGCACGAACGATGGGGGCGGGTGCTATCGCTCACAACATCGCTAGCAATCGCTAGCGATGTCGAAGCGTGTAAAGCATCCTTAAGGTTCTGGTTTTTTAGCTCAAAAATGAGCTTACTAGTAGAAACTGCTTCAGGAAACACTCCCTCTTGGAAAGGTTTTTGGAGGAGTTTTTTGTTTCTTGAAACAGTTTTCAAGCGTTGTTTTGGTTTTTCCTCTGAATTGTTTTTTGCAACCTATGTTTGGTTTGTAGTAGACTGCATAAGTAGACGCTTAAAAGTAATGATATGCAATATTCCCATCACGCATTTTACAAAACCTGAAGTGGAAAAACTTCTCAAAACACTAAATATATGAACAGCAAAGTGACTTTACAATAAAGATGAATAGGAAGATTATTTCAGGCGCTTTTTGAGTAAGTTATCTATTTTTATTATTATTATTATTATTAATAATAATCATATTTATTCATTTATATAGCGCCATTAATTCCACAGTACTTTACATACATCAGCTACAGTGTCCCCATTGGGGCTCACAATCTACATTTCCTATCAGTATGTCTTTGCAGTAAAAGCAGATTTGCTCAAAAAAAAACTCCTGAAAAAGCTTTGTGTGCACATACCGCTAGGCAGTGTGCACACATTGTGGTTTTTCTGCAAATCCTGTTGCCAGCAAAGTCAATGAGAATCCTGAAGTGTACTGCACACTTTGAGTATTTTCTCCTTGCAGATTTGGTGTAAAAAATAATCTGCAACATGGTAATTCTCTCAGCATTTGTGCATCATTTGTCACACATTTACTTCAATGGGTGACGGTCAAAAATGCTATAAAAACACAGGTAACAAAATGATTGCAGATTTGCTGCATTTTTGTTGTGTTTTTGCTTGTTTTTTTGCATGCATTTTTAGTTCTATAGAGATAAATAATAGTTATAGACAGATATATAGACAGACGGGTATATAGACAGACATATAGACAGACAGACATATAGACAGACAGACATATAGACAGACAGACATATAGACAGACAGACATATAGACAGACAGATAGACATATTGAAAGACAGACATATAAACATTTAATTGCAAAAGCCCCGACATGGTAGAACATAGCAACCTCTGGAAGCTTATTGGACAGGTTTGTGTTACTAAATAAGAAAATGAAAAAAAACAAACTGACATGAGGTCTCCCCTATTTTTGATAACCAGCAAAAGTAAAGTAGACACCTGCAGGCTGATATTACCAGGCTGGGAAGGCCCATGGATATTGGGCTCTTCCCAGCCTAAAGATACCAGCCCATAGACGCCATAAAGTGGAGCATCCATTAGATGCCCCAATTCTTGCGCTTTGCAATGACACTAGTCCTGGGGCATTGGCAACAGGGGTTATGGTATTTGGGGTTAATGTCAGCCGTGAATTGTCCCAAAACACAGCTAGCATCAAGCCATCCTGTTAGTAACTGAGAGGTGACACCCCCACTACTACTCCAGTAAGTAAAGAGAAAATTACATATCTACAAAAATACTTTTTCATTAAACACTCCCCCATACTTTCCTACTTTCCCTGGTTCACAATATTTTATATATACTGTGTGTGTGTGTGTATATATATATATATATATATACATATATATATAATCAAAATGACAAGATGACACCGCCATAAGTGAGAGATTTTTGATTTTATATATATATATATGTGTATGTATATGTATATATGTATATATATATATGTATATATGTATATATATATATGTATATATATATATATATATATATATATATATATATATATATATATATTATAAAGCTTCCACGCAGGCTCTGCATAGTGTAGGGCATTCAACGTATTCCAGGACATCCGACATAGTCTTCTAATGGAAACCTGAATAACATAAACAGAGAGAAATAAAGACAGGAGACTGTCCCTTGCTCACCAATTTATTAGAAAGCAAAGTTCCCCCACAGGTCGTATATAGCCCACCTGCATCGGACGTTGTCCAGAGCACAGAGTGAGCAGTAACGTCTGAAGACTGACATCCCAGCTCGCGAGACCCGGTGCCTCTGCAGAGCGGTGATGTCACTGCTCATCAGACATAAAAAAACACACTGAAGATGTCAAAAAAGACACTTCAGAAAAACACCGCCGGTGTTTTCCTGAAGTGACTATCTGTTGCAAAACACAGTTGGTACAACTGTGTCTAAAAAATGTCATGTGCACCTACCCTAAATGATCAGTGTGTGAGTAGTGATTTTCATGGATGGATAAATAAATTACAAAGCTTCTCTTATGTTTGCAATGTTAAACCTGGACAGCAGACTGACTGTACATTGGTGTCATTTGTGTGCTGCACGTGTTTTCACAAACCCAGAGACTTGCATTTGCATGTTTCATTTGTTCTGCTGGAAACTTAACTGACAGAGATATGTGAACAGCCCCATAAACTATAATGGATACTTGTATGTGCGAAAGACCCATATAGAACACATATGCGAAACATAGACGTCTGGATGAGGCCTAAGGCTGCTTTCACACATCCGGTTTTTGCTGTGCGGCACAATCCGGCACTTTGCAGAAAAAACGCAACCGTTTTTTTTTGCCGCCGGTTGCGTTTTTTCCGCATAGACTTTCATTAGTGCCGGATTGTGCCGCATGGCCTTGCGTTCGGTCCGGTTTTTGCTGGATGCGGTATATTTAGCCCAATGCAGCGGACAGATGGAACATTGTCTAGCACGTTTTTTTGTCCGGCGAAACAAAACGCATGGCGCCGCAGCCGGCCAATGCGGCGCTTTTTCCAATGCATGCCTATGGACGCCGGATGCTGCACGATACGGCAAAATCCGCATCCGGCCGCCGCATGCGTTTTTTTGCACTGCGCATGCTCAGTAGCCTGCTGCAACCGGCAAAAATCGGACGGGCCGCATGTAAAAACTTATGCAAAGGATGCGTTTTTTTCGCCGCATCCGTTGCATAGGTTTTAGAGCCGGATTTAGCCGCACTGCAAAAACCGGATGTGTGAAAGCAGCCTAAGAGAGGACAGTACCTGACCTGATTCATCACTGCAGACTATCGGATTGAGAAAAGGGTCTTTTAATAATAATAAAAATCAAAATGTCTTTGCCGTGATCACTAAAAATATATTAGAAAGGTAAATAAGATATGCTGCATTCCTGACTTTAGTTACTAATTAGGAAAAGGAATCCCTTGTGCAGCTTGCTTCATACTGAGGATGGAATCGGACTAATTCATATTGAATTGTTAGCTTTATTTCACCCAGAATAACCAGCTTTTGTGATCTCACATCCAAATAAAAGCAAACCATTTATCTCTGTCTGTTCCTGTACAACTCTGCATTTCGCAAAATAGATGGCACCTGGAAAAATTCACAGTGAAGTATGCTGTTTTATATTTGAAAGTGATTTAAAAAAAAAATTACAAAAACAAAAATAATTCAATTAGCCTGTGTGTAGCGCTGGTTTTGTTGTGTACTACGGAATGGGTTTGATGTCTTTTCTTGCATTTTACTGCCATCTAGTGGTCATATATGGTTAGCATTTAAGCTAAAAACATTCTCCTACTTAGTATATCTGGTCTTCTATGGTTTTTGGGAAAAAAAAAGTAAAAATGGTAATATAAAAAATAAAACAATGCACCTCTTTATTTAGACGCTGACCCAAAGTAGTTGTGTTACCTTCCAGCCTTGCTGACAAGTTACCAATCAGTGGCCTCAGCAGTCAACAGGGAGACATGATGGCAGTCATACAGAACATGACTTCTGAGGCCAATGTTTATGGTTTTGACAATGTTTTCATGTCTACAATGTTACATTGCTACCTGAAAACTGGGCTCTGGAAACAGCCAAAAAGGCATTGATTTCTATGGGGGTTGCAAAAACACTTATTGGAGACAGATTTTCCCATCTCATAAATGCCTGTGATGCGCACTACTTCAGTTTGAAGCCAGGACACACATACCCGGCTTCATAGTGCGCATGACCAAACCTCCAGGGTCATGTGCACTGAGCCGAAATCCCTCGTCGGACGTGATGGCGGTGGAGAGGTGAGTGATATCATCCTGTGACACTGCACATTCATTAGCATGATAACACACCCACAGGACATACTGACATGCTAATGGAGCCGACTAGCCAGGGGAACTAACGCCCAGGGGACTAGTCCCCACGCTCAGCATACGGTAAAAGATCTTTAGAAATACTGTTTCAAAGATCTAAAGATCTCTTTATCTGTGCTAGTGTATACAGGGATCATTAGGCAGGGATTAGCAATATGTACCCAGAACTGCTCGTGGTTCTGGGTGCATATTGCACCTGACAAGTTCCCTTTAATCAGAAGTGGCGGCATTCTTTATTCTTTCTGGTGCGGCGCATGAATAAGCATGCTACTTAGTAGATGTACCAAATTTATGAAGTGGTGTTCATAATCTATTCACTGCATTTTAATCTTGCACGTCCCTCATTATAGTGGTTATACAGGACTATTTTAGTTTTTTCTAATGGAGCTAAGAGCTGACATGCAGTTGATAACTACTTGTCAGTTCTGCATGGTACCTGCTGAGAGCGGTCACGGATTCTGCTGCTTCATCTGGCCTCACGTCAACAGAGCAAGTCTTCCGCTCTACTCTGTCGACAAGGCGTGACAGCCGATGTCCTGCTGATTGACATCCGGCTCCCTGCTTCCTCGTTGTGGGGAGCTGCCTGTCAATGTATATTGCATCAGCTGTCACACCTAGTTAACAGAGGAGAGCAGAAGAGAAACAGCTGCTCTGTCGACATCGCCAGCTGGAGTGGTCCGTGACCGCTCTGATCCCATAGAGATTAGTGCAGGTAGAACAGGCAGCTACTTGCTAAACACCTGCCTGAAAGTTCTTAGGCCCATAAGAAAAAAGAAGAAAATAGTCCCTTACACCCCATTAAAACTGGTGTGTAAAGCACCAGTGTTTATGAATCGAGGGTATAAAATTGAAGCTGTTTTGCTACTTCTCCTGCCTCAGTTCCCTGGCATTTATGCCTTCAGCTGAATCAAATCATATATTAAAGACTTGTTGCTAGGTATCTGTGCTGTATTGAAAGGATTGGTTATAAAGCAGATTTTCTGTAGCATACAGGTTGCCAGACAAAATGATAAAATGAGATGAAGAGCTAATATGCTAGAGAGAAGTGAAAAAGTTTTCTAGTATAGTAGGGTGCCTTTACTGAACCATCAAAGCTACTAGACTTCACTGCTCTACACCCAGAATTGTGGTTCTGTATGGGTGGGAGCATTTCCATATGCCCTATACCCAGAATTGTGGTTCTGTATGGGTGGGAGCATTTCCATATGCCCTATACCCATAACTGTGGTCCTGTATGGGTGGGAGCATTTCCTTATGCCCTATACCCATAACTGCAGTCTTATATGGGTGGGAGTATTTCCATATGCCCTATACCCATAACTGCAGTCTTATATGGGTGGGAGCATTTCCATATGCCCTATACCCATAACTGCAGTCTTATATGGGTGGGAGAATTTCCATATGCCCTATACCCATAACTGCAGTCTGTAGCGCCTGGTCCCACCAGATCCCGAGGGGGGTGCTCTCCCTCACATCTGCCCAGTCCTAGCATGGCCCCCACGTGCACTCCTGGTCCCAGCCCCCGGCAGCGACGTGCTTCCTCTTACCAGTCCCATGGCTCTGCTCACTCCCGGGTCAGGTGCCCTCTTCCTGGAGCTGCTGCAATCTCTTCCTCCACACACAATTCTGCAGTGAGCACCTCTAGGCTGCTTGCGAGGCCATGCCCCCTTTCTTAAAGCAGCAGTGCCTCATTTTCTGGAAGTGACCTCAGAGGCCACCTGTTACCTAAAGACTATTTAGGTTCACCTCCCGCGGTAGCAGGCGCCCGAGCAACGCTTCTACTAGAGCCCTGCTAGTGTTCAGGCCCCTTTGTACTACTGTTATCTGTGTGTTACCTGCCCGTTACTACGTTGAGATAGAGTATTAGTACCATCTGTACCTTCCGGCTGTGGACGTCACCGGCCATACCCGCAGCGGACGTCACCGGCCATACCCGCAGCGGACGTCACCGGCCATACCCGCAGCGGACGTCACCGGCCATACCCGCAGCGGACGTCACAGGCCATACCCGCAGCGGACGTCGCCGGCCATACCCGCAGCGGACGTCGCCGGCCATACCCGCAGCGGACGTCGCCGGCCATACCCGCAGCGGACGTCGCCGGCCATACCCGCAGCGGACGTCGCCGGCCATACCCGCAGCGGACGTCGCCGGCCATACCCGCAGCGGACGTCGCCGGCCATACCCGCAGCGGACGTCGCCGGCCATACCCGCAGCGGACGTCGCCGGCCATACCCGCAGCGGACGTCGCCGGCCATACCCGCAGCGGACGTCGCCGGCCATACCCGCAGCGGACGTCGCCGGCCATACCCGCAGCGGACGTCGCCGGCCATACCCGCAGCGGACGTCGCCGGCCATACCCGCAGCGGACGTCGCCGGCCATACCCGCAGCGGACGTCGCCGGCCATACCCGCAGCGGACGTCTCCGTGCCACCTACTGTGACCATCTCCGGTGCCACACCCATGTTCTGCCTGCTGCGGACATCGTACCCGAGCTACGCCTGGCTGTACAGAGACTCCTACCACCGGTTCCTGGCTGCCGTGCTTCTAGGACTTCTGGGGAGGCACCGCACAGTCTCTGTATAGGGGTTCGCTGCTGGTCGCCTTCTCAGGGGAGTCCGGGGCACGGTCCAGTGAGTCCACCTCCGGACGCTCACCGCTCCTCGTTGAGCATAACAGTTTGCTCGGGCCATGGACTCCGCCGGGATCAAGGCTAACCCCCTGACCGACTTGCAACAGGAGCTCTCACGCCAACGCGAGACCCAAGCAAGATTAGTGTCTCACATGAAGTCCGTGGAATCCCGTCTGGCATCTATGCAAACCTCCGGATCCTCTGACGGTTCCCAACTAGTTGAATTACAGAAGGAGCTATCCCGCCAGCATGAAGCCCAGAGACGCATGGCCGAATACATGGCGTCCGTGGATTCCCGTCAATACGCCCTGCAGAACTCGGCCTCCTCAACAACCACCGACTCTACGGGTTTGTCGACATGCATGTCTCCTTCCCGCCTGGCCTCCCCACCTATGTTTGGAGGTGATCCCAGTTTGTGTCGCGGATTCGTAAACCAATGCTCCCTGCACTTTGAACTGTCGCCTCTGCAGCGAGCGACTGATCGCTCGAAGATAGCATTTATCATGTCTCATCTGACTGGTCGGGCTCTGGCTTGGATGAATCCGCTCTGGGAGAGGAATGACCCGACCGTTCAAGTCCTGTCCGTCTTTTGGGATACCTTCCGTAAGGTGTTCGATCAGCCAGGCCGTCTCTCGTCTACAGCCTCTTCGCTCATGAGAATCCGCCAGGGGAATCTCACCGTGGGGCAGTATGCAATCGAGTTTCGCACCCTGACTTCGAAACTCAAGTGGAACAATGACGCTTTGGTAGCTGCCTTCTGGGAAGGATTATCCGGAAAAATCAAGGATGAACTGGCCGGCCGGGATGTTTCTACCACCCTGGAAGAGCTGATCTCTCTGGCTACCTGTATCGATCTCCGCTTCCAAGAGCGTGCCCGAGAAGTCGCCCGGGCGAGAAGAATCCCGCATCTTGCACCCACCTTCCAACGGCCAATGTCGCTTCCTTCCACCAGGCCCACTGCTCAGCCTGAGCCCATGGAGGTCGATCACGTCACTGAGTCCAGACTGCGGCAGAGGAATCGGAGAACGGCAGGAGAGTGCTTCTACTGCGGACGTGCCAAACATCTGATTCGGGACTGTCCAGTAAAGCCGGGAAACTACTAAGCCTAGGGTCCGTTGGAGAGGCCACCCTAGGTCACGCTAAGCCCTCTCCTTTTCTCCATGTACCCGTATCCCTGTCCTGCGGTTCCATCCGGTTGTCAGAACATGCATTCTTGGATTCAGGCTCTGCCGGGAACTTTATCCAACAGTCTGTGGTGGATCTACATCGGATTCCTGTCCGACGTCTTGTTACCCCCATCAGTCTTGCTTCGGTAGATGGAAAACCGCTTCCCGAACCCATCCGGTACATCACGGAGAACTGTGAAATGCAAGTGGGGTTGCTGCACTATGAGACAATCTCCTTTCATGTGCTCCCTGGCATGGCACATGCTCTTCTTCTGGGAATACCCTGGCTTCGGTCACACAAGCCAGTGCTGGACTGGGATTCCGGAGACATCCTGCAATGGGGTGCTTCTTGCCACAACACAATAACTGCCTGAAACCAGTGCATCCTCCGCACCCACCAGTCGAACCGTTCAACCTTCCCGGGTTACCTCCCGCCTATTGGTCCTTTGCTGATGTCTTTGACAAGAAGGAAGCTGAGACGTTGCTGCCACATAGACCCTACGATTGTCCCATCGACCTGCTCCCCGGGACAACCCCTCCTCGTGGGCGCATCTACCCACTGTCGCGAGAAGAGACCCAAGCCATGTCTAAATACATAAAGGAGAATTTAGCACGAGGCTTCATCCGAAAATCCTTCTCTCCCGCCGGAGCGGGCTTCTTCTTTGTGGGAAAAAAAAAGGATGGGGGGTCTACGGCCTTGCATTGACTACCGCGGATTAAATAAGATCTCGGTAAAAAACAGGTACCCGCTACCCCTTATACCAGAACTGTTTGACCGCTTCCGAGGTGCCAAGATCTTTTCCAAGTTAGATCTCCGGGGTGCGTACAATCTGGTCCGCATTCGGTCGGGAGACGAATGAAAGACCGTGTTCAACACTCGTGACGGGCACTATGAATACCGAGTGATGCCCTTCGGGCTCAGTAACGCTCCGGCGGTCTTCCAGGAGTTTGTGAACGACGTCTTCCGTGATCTTCTCTACACCTGTGTAGTCGTGTATTTGGACGACATCCTTATCTTCTCTCCAGACTTGCATACCCATCGAAGACATGTCCGTCTTGTCCTGCGAAAATTGAGGGAGAACCGCCTTTACGCCAAACTTGAGAAATGCCTGTTTGAGCAGACCTCGCTACCCTTCCTTGGCCACATAGTCTCTGATACCGGTCTGAAGATGGATCCAGATAAGTTGTCAGCCATACTGAAGTGGCCCCATCCGGAAGGGTTGAAAGCTATCCAGCGATTCCTGGGATTCACCAACTATTACCGGCAGTTCATCCCACATTTCTCGTCTCTGGTATGCCCCATATCCTCTCTCACTCGCAAAGGGGAGAACCCTAAGAAGTGGACCCCGGAAGCTGAAGACTCCTTCCTGGCCCTTAAACGAGCCTTCGCTTCTGCTCCAGCCTTACACAGACCCGACACTGAAAAGCCGTTTATCCTTGAGGTAGACGCCTCCTCATCCGGAGCCGGTGCGGTCCTTACACAGAAAATGGCTTCTTTTCTAAGGCTTTCTCCCCAGCGGAACGAAACTACTCTATTGGAGAATGTGAGTTGCTGGCAATCAAGTTGGCCCTGGAGGAATGGCGATATCTGCTGGAAGGGTCATTGCATACAGTTACCATCTATACTGACCACAAGAACCTGGCATATCTCCAGACAGCCCAAAGGCTAAACCCCCGACAGGCCCAATGGTCATTGTTCTTCTTCGCCCGCTTTGATTTTGCTCTGCACTTTCGTCCAGCCGAGAAGAATCTGAAGGCCGACGCGCTGTCTCGATCATTCCTGTTAGTGGATCAGGAGGATGAACCCCGGCACATCATTGAACCTTCCAAGCTAATGGCAGCACCAATTGACATGCACCACCTTCCTCCCGGTAAAACGTTTGTTGCTGAGGTCGATAGGGACCGTGTACTCCGGTGGGGACACTCTTCCCGAATAGCAGGTCACGTGGGTCAAAAGAAATCTCTGCAATTGATATCCCGATATTACTGGTGGCCAGGGCTACGTCAAGACGTCCAGGACTTTGTTTCATCCTGTTCCTCCTGTGCCCGGAACAAGGTCCCGAAGACTCTTCCGGCAGGCCCTTTGCTTCCTTTACCCGTACCATCCTCTCCATGGCAACATATCGGCATGGATTTCATCACGGACCTGCCAAAATCGTCTGGCTGCACAGTCATCTGGGTGGTGGTGGACCGGTTCTCCAAGATGGCCCACTTCACACCACTCTCCGGGCTACCGTCCGCTCCGGTTCTTGCTGAATTATTCATTCAACATATCTTCCGGCTTCACGGCTTGCCTCTCCATATCGTGTCCGACAGAGGGGTCCAGTTCACCGCTCGGTTTTGGAGAGCAGTCTGCAAAATGATGGATGTTCAATTGGACTTTTCTTCTGCCTACCACCCTCAGTCCAATGGGCAAGTGGAGCGCATTAACCAAGTCTTGACTAACTATCTCCGCCACTTCGTGGACGAACACCACAGGAACTGGGTCAAACTGCTTCCATGGGCCGAGTTCTCCTACAACAATCATGACAGTGAGTCCTCTGCTAAATCAGTCTTATATGGGTGGGAGCATTTCCATATGCCCTATACCCATAACTGCAGTCTTTTATATGGGTGGGAGCATTTCCATATGCCCTATACCCATAACTCAGGTCTCGTACGAGTGGGAGAATTTTTATAACTGATAAATGCTGGAGTTCACTGCCCTAAACCGATAATTGTGGTACTGTATGGGTTGAAACTTTTCCATAACCAAAAAGTGCTCAAGTTCACTGCACTGAACACATAACGATGGTCCTGTATGGGTGGGAGCATTTCATACCAGATAAATGCTATGGTTCACTGCTCTATAGCCATAACTGTGGACTTGTACGGGTGGGAGCATTTTTATAACCGATAAATGCTGGAGTTCACTGCCCTATATCCATAATTGTAGTCCTGTATGGGTTGAAACTATTCCAAAACCAAAAAGTGCTCAAGTTCACTGCCCTGAACACATGTGGTCCTGTACGGGTGGGAGCATTTCCATGACTGATAAGTGCTGGAGTTCACTACCATATATTCAGACTTTTGGTCTTGTATGGGTGGGAGAATTTCCATAAGCGATTTTCTTGTTAGTCATTCGAAGTGACATTTTAATTGAGAAACTGTAACACAGGGAAGCAGTTGTAGGAAGACAGAATGTGTTCCAGACTGTGTATACATGAGTATGTAAATCCGAAAGCCTCCGCTTTTGGTGATGAATCAACTGTTATCTGCCTGAAGTCTGTGCGCTTCCACAATTATCTTTACTATTAAGCATATTACTCCCTCTCCCCCTGCGTATGAGACATGACTTCTGAATCTTCATTAAGTATAAGCGATGTTGATGTTACAGTCTGTAATAATTACTGGGTAAACTGTTGGTTTATGTCATCTCCTTTAGGTCATATTGCAGAAATGTAAGGAAAGTTGTACTCATCAACATGGTAATGGATAAGAATTTTTCAGTGTTATAGAAAAAAATAAGTTAAGTTAAAGGGAACCAAGCATCAAGGATTTTCATATGTAAAATTCAGGGCTATACTGTCTCTAGGATGCTGAATGTAAGCATAGCTTTTGTTCTGAGATTGGATGTTTTATTTTCAGAAACATGTGCAAGTAAAGTTACAGCAATGCACTGCTATTTGATTGACAGGTGCAACAGGAAAGGAATATGTAGGTCAGGTCTTGCTATCTATTTCCGCCCTTGTCTGCCTGCTCCGGCAACAGTGAGAGGAAGGCCAGGCAGGTAGACATGGGCGAGAATAGATAGCAAGAACCCGACCCACATATTCCCTTCCTATTGCACTTGTCAATCAAATAGCAGTACATTGCTGGAACTTTACTTGCACATTTTTCTGAAATAAAACATCCAATCTCAGGACAAAAGATATGCTTACATTCAGCATCCTCGCGACTTTACTTTATGAAAATCCTGCTTGTTTTTTCCCTTTTAAGCTAATTTTCTCACCATAATTTCCTCACCTGGCAATCAGCTAACCGCCGCTCAGGCCTCTGAAACCCCTCGCGATCATCTGTGACCCCTTAGGAAAATTCCATTTTACCTTTTAAAGAAGACATGTAACTGGAAAGTTTCATTTAAACTCAGTATTTCCTCCAATTTCTGCTGCTCTGCTGTTTTGTTGTTTTTTTTCTTCTGTGCCCATGTGTTCCAAAGTTATCCCCTTCGTTAATAAAGTTTCACATTTTCTTATTACTGAACTGGGCATGTACGGCAGGACTTTTCTGTGGGTGTGGACATGTTTTGATTGGCTAAAGTTAGAGAAGAAAGGGCAAATGCCCACAAAGGAGTTCTGTGGTACATGCCCTGTTAGCTGAAGGGAAAACTTACTGCTATATTACTGGGGGCATAACTTTGGAAAGGAAGGGACGCAGATGAAAAAGAAATATTGTTCCAGAATCAGTGGAGCAGCAGCAATTGGAGCAGGTATTTGGTTTAAATAATAAAATCCAGTGAAATGTTCCCTTTAAATCAATCGTTCTACATGTACCACATCGAACAATGGCTTCTGTATTGCACAGTATAATGCAAAAAGCGCTACCACCTTAAAGATTAATAGACAGGTTTTGTTACTTGGTTACTTTCTATGTATAGACACAAAAGGCCTTTTGTACAGTTTTACAATTTCATTTTCATATAATGTATTCCATAATGAACAGACTTGTCTCCAACATATCTTCCACGGTTTCAACTAAATAATGAGCAAACTACTTGTCCTAATTGCTTTATCGTTGGCCATAGAGGCACAGATATTCCAACTGATAAGTGTTTCTATCAGTAATTAGTGTGTCTATGGTGACAAAATTGTTGAATCCAACAGATGGATATGTGTTACATCACTCAAAATACACTGGAAAGTCTAACAACACACCAACACATTATCGATATCTCAAGCTGGGACTATTCTAACAATAAAGAAAGCTTTTTTACTACAGAAATAAGCAATTTTAGAATATACTTACCATCCTGCTGAGGTGACAATTTCCAAATGATTGGACCAGAATCATTCTCGGCCGTGACATCTGGCTTTGGCAGTCTACCGGACATCACACAAGTGACATCACACTTATTGAAAGTCGGATACGAAGTAATTCCTGTGCACATGATGAGTATTTACATATAGGCAGACCCACTGAGACCGGCATGGAGAGATCCTCGCCTGGCTGAGCAGAGCTAGGTCACTATACATGATGGAGGTTGTAGGCAAGGGAAGGCTGGGGATTGTGGTTGTCGTTTGGTGGATTCTGACTTGTCAGGATTAATAGTAAAAAGGTGGAGAGACATTGCATTTTAGCAGTGGTAACCCAGATTGTGAAAATCAAGAATAGTGCCAGAACCCCCTTTAATGACTATTATAAAAAAAAAAACTGTACAGCATGGTATTCCCAACGTAAGAGAAATATTACCAGCAAACGATACCGATAAGGTCGTGATATCATATAGGTGCTTGTGAATTCAGACTTAACTGTCACTACTATGAGACAGCATCTAAAGCACTTACAAAATCCCAGGAAAAGATTAAAATGGTTGTCCGCTTTTTTGAGTAGTGGCTTGTCAACGTAGTTACATAGGTTGACAAAAGCCCTAGGTCCATCTAGTTTAACCTTCCTCCACCAATTATACATCTTGTCATTAGCCATTTATAACCAACAATGTTGTGTGTACTGAGGAAATCATCCAGCCCTTTTTTAAAAGCTGTTATAGTATCTGCCATTACTACCTCTTGTGGTAGGGCATTCCACAGTCTGACTGCTCTAACTGTAAAGAACCCTTTCCTATGTAGCTGCCGAAATCGCTTTTCTTCCACTCGCAGTGAGTGCCCCCTGGTCCTCAGTATTGCCTTTGGAAGAAATAAGTTATGTGCCAGTCCTTTATATTGACCACACATGTATTTTTACATATAAATGAGATCTCCTCTGAGACGTCTTTTTTTCTAAGCTAAACATATCTAACTTTTTCAACCTGTCATCATATGGGAGGCCTTCCATTCCTTGTAGTAGTCAAGTTACCCGCCTTTGAACCGACTCTAATTTCTGAATGTCCATTTTAAAATGTGGAGCCCAAAACTGGATCCCATATTCCAGATGTGGCCTTACAAGTGATTTATAGAGGGGTAACAATACGTTGGGATCACGGGATCTAATCTCTCTTTTTATACACCCTAAAATCTTGTTTGCTTTAGCAGATGCTGCTTGACATTGAGTGCTGCTGCTCAGCTTATTTGTAATGAGAATACCCAAGTCCTTCTCCTGTTCTGTAGTCCCGAGTTTACTTCCATTTAATGTATACCCAGATATAGGATTACTCCGTCCTAGGTGCATTACTTTACATTTATCAACATTAAATCTCATTTGCCAAGTGTCTGCCCATTCTGACATCTTATCCAGATCGTTTTGTAATATTATATTATCAAGGAACATTAGGAACCAAGAATGTAGCGTGTTGAAATCTAAGATGCCGAAACCTTTTCTCCAACATCTAATATCAGGGAAGAGTCAGATACACATAACACATAACACAGCTGTTTCCATTAATTTTATCTTATGAATATGGCAAGCTTAAAATGAAAATGACAGGTCCCCATGCCGTCCAAGCCACCGGCATTTGTATATTCCTTTATACATACCCTGTCTATCAGGGCCTTTATACTAGATGACACCTTAACAGAGGTGTTAAAATTAGGTATTTTTAAAGTCTGTTTTAAATATGCAATTAACCTTTTGACTTGTTTCCCAAATTAGTCGTCTCACAGAGCATGTAATCACGTCCCTGTGGGTGTAATAATATGATTTGAAGTAGCCAACATCATCGCCTTCTCTCTGCAAAACTTGTGCATGAGTGTGACTTTTTACATACCCATCAGTGTGACTCTGAAGCTGGTTGTACGCTTCCCAGCTTCAGAGGTACGCGGTGCATTTCCAAAAGCAGAGCAGAAGCTTGACCTCCAGCTCCTCCATGAACATCAGGCTTCGTCTTTGATTCCAGACATGTGCAATGTCCCTCTGAAGCTGGAACGCATACACCCAACTTCAAAGGTGCAATTTCCAACAGGAAAGGAAGTCAAGTGGCATTGATTGGCTGCAGCGGTCAAGAAACATAACAATGTCACTTAACCATAAGAAATGAAAGCACCAATATTGCTGGAGCAGTGTAACTCCTTGAAGTATCAAGCATTTTTTTTATGATTCACACTGGAGCGATTAAAAAGGGGATGTCCAGTGGTGGGTAACTCCTTTAAACATTTACTACTCAAGGGTTCAATAACCAATCCAATACAATCCGAGCTCTAAGATCAATGTCTGTTTCCCAACAGTTTTCGTACATACTCTTCTCAAGACGACAGACTCACTATTAACATGCTGTAGAGAGGCTCAGGTGACATTTTATAGCAGATGGAAATCTATTCTTAACTTGCTGCCATGTCTGACATCTGTGAATGGTGCACTGAACTGACAAGTAGAAAAGTATATGCCAATTAATTGGCATTTGAAGCATAGGTATTGCCTATTTGAAGCAAAGTTGTATTATGTGACAGTTAAACTATGCCGCCTCTGATTCCCATCCGCCTGTGTATACCGCACTGTATCCTACAATCCTACACTGCTCAACACTGAAAGTGCAACACCAAAAAGGAAAAGTTGGGAAATTATGGAAATCTAAGGACAGATAGACATGTTAATGATGATATACAAATGATATATAAAAAAAAATGGAAATAACATTTTCAAAACATCTTAAATTATGTAGTGTCAAGTCTAAAGGGGGCTTTACACGCAGTGATATCGCTATTAATATCGCTGGTGAAAGCACCCGCCCCCGTCGTTTGTGCGTCACAGGCAAATCGCTGCCCGTTGCGCACAAAATCGTTTGAAGCCGTCACACATACCTGCCTAGCGACGTCGCTGTGTCCGACGAACCGCCTCCTTTCTAAGGGGTGGTTGGTTTGGCGTCACAGCGGCGTCACTAAGCGACCGCCCAATAGAAGCGGAGGGGCGGCGTAACATCTCGCCCACCTCTTTCCTTCCTCATTGCCAGTGGCCAAGGTAAGCTGTACTTGGTCGCTGCCGAGGTGTCACATGTAGCGATGTGTGCTGCCTCGAGAATGACAAACAACCCGCGAGATCAACAATCAACGATTTTTTGAAAAGGAACGATGGACGATAAGGTGAGTAATTTTCCATCGTTAACGCTCGTTGCTTTCGTCACACGCAACGACGTCACTAACGATGCCAGATGTGCGTCACGGAATCCGTGACCCCGGCGATATATCGTTAATACGTTGTTGCCTGTAACGGGACCTTAAGTCCCACGTGCAGAAATACTGCCTTGTCATGCTATCAATGAGGTTGTTAATGGTTGTCTGAGAAATGTTCTGCCATTCTGCTTGCACTTAGGCACACAAATCATCAAGGTCCACTGCTGGCAGTTCCCTTTGCAATTGCCAACCAATAAGATCCCAGATGTGAACAATGGAAGACAAGTCCACATATGCTGCAGACCATAGTACCATGTTTAGACCACGTAGGCTGCTCACAGTAGCAAGCGCAACATTGACCTGGCATTGTCCTGTTGAAAAATAGCTCCTGGGACACTTTGGTGAAATGGGCGGCACTGTGCCTCAGTGGTTACCAGTCTTGCAGCTCTGGGATCATGGGTTCATATCCCACCAAGGACAACATCTGCAAAGAGTTTGTGTGTTCTCCCCGTGTTTGCGTGGGTTTTCTCCGGGTACTCCACTTTCCTCCCACACTCCAGACATACTGATAGGGAATTTAGATTGTGAGCCCCTATGGGGACAGTGTTACTGATGTATGTAAAACGCTACGTAATTAATGGCGCTATATAAGTGAATAAATATTACTATTATTTTTAAATGGCTGTACAAGCCACTCCAAAACTAAATCAATCTAATGCCATTAGTTTACCTGGAATGAAGTGTATGTATAATGTTAGTGTATCTGGATTGAAGACTAGATGGGTCCAATTATAGTACATTATGCCTTCCCACACCATAATCCCTGCAGTAGTGGTGTGATGTTACCTTGTGCAATCCTCTTTATGGCATTGCCCACATATTCTCCAGTCCAGTCTCTGGCTATCATTGCATCGAAGACAAAAGCTGAATTCATCTCTAAGGCTGGACTCACACGAACATATGGTCCCATTCTCGTTTGCGAGAGTAGGACGATTGTTTCACACTTGTCATCCATGTGCTGTCAGTGTGCAATCCATTTTTTTCCTCAGCAGCTGTTACTCATTTACAGTCATGTACAGGAGCATTTACAGTGTTCTGTGCTACATGATAGGATCGTATTTAGAAAAACAGATGTCACTAAGATGGTCCGTGTGCCGTCCGTGTGACATCCGTTTTTTCCTCGCACCCATTGACTTGTATTGGCGAGTCTCGGACGTATTCTGGATCAAATCGCAGCATGCTGCTGCTTTTCTCACATCCAGAATCTGGATGCGAGAAAAGCTGACCACATGCTCTCCCTCATTGACTAACATAGTCAGAGTGCAATGCGAGAATTTCTCGCATTGCACTCGTATGATTTCAACGCTCTTGTTAGCGTACCCTAAAGAGGATAAACCTCCATTTCAGCCTCCAGTGTCATCTTGCTCTGCACCATGATAGCGGTTGAGAGTGGTGGTGTGATGTTACTGGACCATCTGTAGCTGGACATCTGACTTGTAGCCTAATGTCATACTACTCTTGAGATTATGGTGTGGAGTGGCATAGTATATAGTAGCCGTACCTCTCTAGCCTTCATTCCACGTACACTAACAGCTTGGAGTTACATTGGTGTGGTTGTGGAAGCAGTGGTACAGCCATTTCTATTCTTCTATACTGTGAAAATTAAAGGGAACCTTTAAGAGCAGTTCTGGGTGCATATTGCTAATCCCTGCCTAACTGTCCCAGCCTATAGTAGCCTAGATTAAGTGATCTTGAGAAAAAAGTATTTCTAAAGATCCCATATTGTATGCTAATGAGGCCAGCGACTAGTCGCAAAGGTGTTACTTCCCCTGGATAGTCGGCCCCCTTAGCATGTTAGTACGCTCCTGTGGGCGTGCTAACATGCTAATGAATGCGCAGAGTCAGAGGATGGTGATGTGCACTATGAAGCCGGGTGTACGCGTCCTGGCTTCAAACGCATGTAGTGTGCATGATCAAAAGTCCGAGGTCATATGCACTGAGCCGAAATCCAGGATTTGGACGCAATGACAGCAGATAGGTGAGTGCTACCATCCTTTGAAAATACACATCCCTTAGCATATTATAGCATATTAGCATGCCCACAGGGGCATATTAACATTGTAAGGTGACCGACTAGTCAGGGGTAGTAAAGTCCTTGCGACTAGTTCCTGGCCTCATTAGCATACAATAAAAGATCTTTAGAAATACTTTTTGTTTCCTTTATGCTTGCTACTAGATACAGGGTCGGTTAGGCAGGGATTAGCAATATGCACCCAGAACTGCTCGTGGCTCTGGGTGCACATTACATCTGACAGGTTCACTTTAAGATGTGTCTGCGCATAACGACCATGAATATGCCAAATGGATACTAAGTTTTTCATATGTTAACACAATGAAGTCTATGAATAATTTTGTCAAAACATGAGCGTACTTTTCCACTGATTTGCTTTGTTATAAATTGTAATTTGAATTGTAGTAGCCCCTTTAGACTGGTAGATCCATGACATTAAAGCGAATGTTGTTCAACTTTATAGAAGCCAAACCATATAATACTCTATGGATTGTTCTGTGCCAATAGATTATCATGTTATCGTCAGTATATCCCCTATTCACAAGGAGTGATGTGCTGCCGATAACAATGTTTCTCAAGCAAACTTAAAACTCATCGCACCCAACAAACGAGTATTTTGCTTATCTTTTGGTGATTGCCAGCCGATTTAGAGCTGTAGATAGTCTGGAATAAGCGCTCCTAAGAGTACTTGAACCTTATTGGCTCGTCTCATCTAAATGAGCCATGATGTATGTTTTGTTACCAATCTGTTTCATTACATGTACATATTATACTGTTTGTTCAGACTGTGTACACACAATGAGTATGTGCAACTAATTTTTTTTGTATTGACAGAAAAAAAATGCAGTGTAAAATATGCTAATTTTTATGTGTTTTTACTTGCATTTTTTTTTTCATTCATTTGAATAAATAAAAAAATGCTGCCAAAAATTGACATAGTGCAGATTTGGGGGAAAAAATGCTTTTATTGTTCAAATCAGCAGGATATAAAAAGGAACCTGTACATGAAATTTCAGTCATCTCATTCACATACTGTAAAACTCTGTATTTTTTTCCCTTAAAAGGGTTGACAACCATGTTTGATTCTACATGTTTTCCCCTGGTAAAATAATAAAAAGTATACTCGCGTCCTGTAGCGGCGCCATTTTAGCAGGCAGGCATCTTTCACATGAGGTTGTGACATCACGCAAGCCCCTCATCCAATCAACAGCAGATTCCTTCTCCCCGGTTTCAGACCAAAGGATCAATCAGTGATTGCAGCCACTGAGCTCACTTCCTGTTGACTAACTCGTTTGGTCCGAAGGTATGGAGAAGGACGCCAGTACTGATTGGACGTGGGACTCACGTGATGTCACAACCTCACGTGAGCCTCGGCACCGCGATTTGTTGTACCACTGGAATGGCACCAGTACTGGAGGTGAGTATAGTCTTTATTATTTTACCTGGGGGAAACGTGGAATCAGATGGGGTTGGCCTAGTAGTGCACAACCCCTTTAAAAACGCATAGTAAAAGAAAAGCAGCAAAAATGCAGCATGTGCACAAGCCCATTTGTTGGTATATATATTTCTTATAAAATGTATTAAAATAAAATGCATTACATGCATACACGGTGTATATTGCATACATTACAGAATGTTAATAGGTGAATTATTGTATCAGTTTCCTATTAACAGCAGTTCAGAGTGAGCAAGCGCTTCATGTTAGAGGTCACAATGGATTGGCTGGAGAGACTATTTAGTTCATTTCATCCCTCACCTTGTTTGCATAAAAATCCAATTCCAGCCCTGTAATGGGACAAGGCATGGAGTGACCTTGACATTTGAGTATTTAGCCTTTCCTCTTATAAGTTAAAACTTGTTGGAACGAATTTCAGTGTTGATTTTTAATGTTTAGTGATATGACTAATGATTCATACGACAACAATTCCAAGACGAGACAGCATGGAATTGATCACGCACTAGACTAAAATTGCATTTTACTTCTGACATGTGTATACTAGACAACTTCACACAGGGGTCATAGCACACATTGAGAGAAATATGGAAAGCATGCATTCATTACCTGTGGAAAAAGTCTAGAATTGAACCACTATAAACCTATAACATTCATTGCAATATGTATTACTAATGATAGACCACAATGGGATGTGTTTTCTAATTAAAGGAATTAACCATGGAGTTTTATTTTATATGAAGGGTTAATCTCCACAATTAGTATCTCTAGTGATGAGGTGTAATTTATGGGGGACCCAGGCATAAAGGGTTTTTTTAACAAGAACATGTCACTTGCTTAAAAAAAATGAGTTAAATACCCTGCAAAAATTGCTGAGCTCCCCTGATCCTGCCCGTTTTTCATTTTGCGGAGTGCCACTCCATTGCAGAGATATTTAACATTTGTTGCTTTTGGAGAGGCACATGTAAAATCTTTGCTTGTAGTGCAACTGGACGTTTTTTCGGAATTTTCTGGGGTATGTGCATTCACCTCCTTCCTCTGAGATGCTGGAAATTACAGCTTGGCGGCTGATCTAGCAGTCTCCGACACTGCTGAGCTAGCACGTTGTAGCACATCTCATGTATGACTTACAAGAAAATTTAGTGTAGAGCTTATTCACGTCTTTAGAATTTATCACCTAACTGGAGGATTGGATGATAACTTCTTGATCGGTGGGGATCCAACAGTGGGACCTTTCTGGATCCTGAGAACAGAGCTCTGCAGAGCTCCATCTGAATGTAATGGTGGCTCATTATCACCCTACTTATTCTCTATCGGACTGCTTGGGATAGCCAAGTCCAGACCCTGCTTCTTCCAGCAGTCCCAAGAGAATGAATAGGGAGTAGAGTTGAGTATGTCGGGCATATTTTTCTTGATTCTAACTGTGGAGACACGGGGCTCAGTGGGTGCTCTCGTCCACTAAAACCCGCCGCCTTTAGAAAGGCAGCGTGGCTCAGGGCTCATCCCAACTGAACGCCGGCCTCCTTAACCGTGGGCGTAACACTACTCAGACAACACAGGGTGAGGGAACCACAATAATTAGACTTTATTGGATCCCCAAAATATTAACGCCACATAACACATAACACATAACCAGCAAAACACAAATGTAACAGGCAACAGAGTCTCACCCTTCCGCTGGCTCACCAGGGATTTAGAATGTCCATGCCTCAGAGGTTCCAGGGCCGCTTACTCCAATCCAGCAGCACCCCCGCTTTCGGCAGGCACCCACCGAGAAAGGAATAGCGCCAGATTTAGAAAGCTGTCTGAGGTCTGCAAAGTCTGTAACAGGTGACTGAACTGTCCCAACCTGAGTGTCCTCCTTAGGTAGTCCTGGTATGATGATACAATTCTGGCAGCCGGGGTCGAAATCCCTAGACTGTGGATATAGTCTCCAACCGGAGCCGGAGTCCCTAGATTGAATCCATAAGGTATCCTGATCCTCTAGTCAGCTCCTAAGAGCTTAGACTGGATCCATCAACAACCTGGTGGCTTAAAAAAGTCCTTTTTATAGCCACAGCCTTCCACTTGGATACACTGTGTCCTCATCGGATTGGTTGGACAAGATTGCTTCTCCCATTGGATGAATTTCAAGCTGCATGGATAATGTTCATTTAAATGGTGTACATAGAAAGACTGAGGATATCTACATGAAGTCTGCAAGTCACAGACTCGACAATGGCTACTAAGGTAATCACATTAGCAATACACAACTACAATACAATGATTACTGGAAGAGTCTGGAGAAACAATACGTCTGGCTTTCAGTGGCCAACACAATTACACGAGTCAACAAGAGTCTTGTAAAAACAATCTATCATCCTGTCTGGCTGAATTTTAAGAAACTTTAACCCATGAGAGTCCATGTCGTCACACTAACTTTTGTAAGTTTAGGGTTAAAAATGTCTTTTGAAGTATCACCAGATCAGATGTTTGTGGACTTTTACCCAACCTTGAAACCTCTAGGGTTTTAGATGAGCCCTGCAGGAGGGTTATTGGACCTCTTCTGCTTATAAAGGTAGTGATTCTAATTCTAAAACTCTACTAAGTTAGGCATGTTCTTCCCGTATTCCTTAATGTGGCTTTGGAGCCTCACTTTACATATACAGTAATAGATCAAGCAGGTGGTTTGTCTTCTGTGCATTTGTACTAATCCGAGAAAACCTATACTTAGATCTGATTCGGTTCTTTTTCTCCTAACTTCTTCATCTGCAATGGAATTTACTCATTTATAGCTGCTTCCTTTATATGAAGGAATGGTCTTATTTAAATGAGTAATGTTTCACATTCAGATGTGATTTTTACTATTAATTGTAATAGTCCTCATAAACACAAAGAACATTCTTTATTTATTTAAACATTTTCTGATGTTTCTCATGATTTGTTTTATATACAGTGACAAGCAAAAGGGTAACAATGTTTTGAGCTTTTGACTTTCAGGCTCCATATTTCACCATTCACTACAGCTTTGCACTTGAGACTTCTTTCATTTTATAGACAATCATCTTGGCTATTTCATACATAAATTTTACTTTCAGCTATTCAGCATATGATTAATTATGCACATAAGTATTTTCAAACACAGGTAAAAGGGGAAACAAGGCCTGTCTTAATGCAGGCGCACCTGCACCCTACTGGTCCTCTGCAGACTACTATCCCTAGTTACACAGCCCCTAGTGGCTCTTGCACAGGCTGGAAAATCCCTAGTTGCAACACTAGAAACCCCTCAACTCAAACCTATCTGCCAAAAAAGCATTTGAGTTGTTCCTCATACCCACTGAGGAACCAGAGGGGAGAGTGCAGTGCACTAATCCAAGATAGGAAAAGCGTGCAGAGATAAGCAAGGTCCTAAGGTGAGGAAACAGAAAACACATGCACAAGTGGATAAGGTAAAATAGCAAATCCTAGTTAGGAAAGCCTCCTCCAACAGCAAATAGGAGAGAGGTGTAAATTAGATAAATGAGTAAGGACAGAGCTAATACCCCAATTGTCTCTGTATAACAGACAAAAATCCTTAGCAGCGGTGCTGGAGCTCCTTAGTACAACCCACATAGGGATATAGCCAGAAGAGAAGGCTAGTATAAATAGCCCACCCGGGATGTGATAGGACAGAGAAAATGAGCAAGTGGGAACACATGATAATTGCAAACCAAAAGTATAGCAGCAGAGGTAAAACACCATCAGCATATGAACAGGGACTGACCAGGCTGTGGCTCATTAGGGAAGGAAATTGACCACGCAGAACAAGGTCACCAGATTGAGTTCTATATCTGCAGCATGACCGTTATTATGTAACTTGACATGTGCAGGAAATTAAGTTTTCCACCAGATCTTTAGTTTCTTAAGTTCTGATGAGTTTATAAAGATATGTAAACACGGGCCTAAATGTTATGTATACAGTCTGCATATATTAAAGTTTTATTTTATGAAGATGTGGTGCATCGAATTTTCTATGTAGGTCACACTTGTAGCCACTAATATCAAAGTTTAAGCATTAGCAATGTGCTATGTAAAACCAGCATTAGTGATATTATCTGCACCAGACCACAAAATTCACTATACAAAAATCCATGCGCAATGTAGACTAAAGGAAGACGTTTACAGGTCCTTCTATTTCAATGAGTACCTCTGTCAGAGTGAAGAAGTTAGCCAAACAAGAAATGTGTGTACGTAGTTAATGAAATTCTTAGAAGCATACAAATGAGTGCATTACCAAAGGAGGAAGAGATGTAAGACGTGAATTGTGGCTTCCTTCTGCTTTACTTGAAAAATGAAGTAACTTTTAGATATTTTATTTGGTTCCTATAATATACATGCAGCATATAAGCAGAATATTTGTGGTACACAGAAGCGTAGCTAGGGGATCATCATGGGGGAAGGCAAAGCATATCTGAGGGGGCCTCTAACCTACATAATCATGTTTACACATATGGAAGAGCTTCCTAATTATTGTGGGTATAGTGAGCACTTAAGCAAATGTCAATGCTGTTTCTGAATAAAATTCACCATACAAATATACAATATAGTGATACACACAAGTCGTTCAAACCATACAAGTGATTGCAGTACAGTTATAGAGAATCACAGTTGACATCTTTTTTGATTGGGGTCTTTCCTTTTTGCCCCCTTGTTTATTTGGCGGCGACTGACATGAATACTTTTTCCCGCTACAACTCATTTGCAGGATTTATAACAAAGATAGATTTGACTTCTAATGTTGCACTTGCCAGCGCTGTCCCGATCTATTGCCAAACAGCACAAACTGCTGCTCATTCTGCTGTTACCCCAATGCTGAGCCTGTTACTGGCCTTTTTTCTCCCTTCTATTGCACCTGCTGTGTGGCACAGAAACAGTAATATTACTCTTCTTAGTACCCCACATAGTAATAATGCTCACCACTGTACCTCTACAAATCAATAATGCCCCTTCTAGGTAGTGAGTATTTGTGTGAGCACCATATAAAGTATACTGTTTTTGCCCTTTAAAAAGTAACAATGCCCCCTGTATAGAACTGTAATTATTATATTACCCTTAGTGACCCTATAATGTAATTATGCCCCCTGAGTGTCTCTTAAGAATTAAAAAATGCTCCAAGTGCCTCTGAAGAGTAATAATGCCCCACAAAAAGTAATAAAGCCCCCTGAACTCCCCCTCTACAATAATGCCTCGAGTACCGTACCAAAAGTAATAATGCTCTCTGAATTCCCCACATATAGTAATAATGTCCCATTGCCCCAGGGTCCCTCTACATCAGGGGTGCACAACATTTTTGGCCCAAGAGCCACATTTCCAATCGCAAGGGCTGCAAAAAAAATTTAACGTGGTACTTACATGAATACATAACCAGAACCACCATCAGTACCTTAATACATCACCAGCAGCATGTTTTAAGTATTTGAGGCGGATTTGGAGAGTTTCTGCTCCTAAAAATCTGTGGGAACACACACTAATTAAACTGAGCTTTTGGAGCAGAGACTGAAGAAATTCTCCTCATAAAAATGCTCAAAATTAAGAAATTTGACATTAAGTTTGAACATAGCCGTGAAGCACGATATAGATTGTTACATGTGTAGAAGATCTGAACCACCATCAGTACATGTAAACAGCAGCGATCAATTGTAATGTCAGGTCACTTCAGTCCAATATACAATTATATTGCTTGAACCTACAGTTCACAGTATGTGTTTAACCATGGTAAGGAGATGCTGGGAATTGTTGTTACCAATCATCATCAGACTACTGACCATAAGGAACCTCCATATTGATGTGACACAGTCAGTATCACAAATAAACATTTACATTCAGGTACACTATAGGTGACATCTTCTTTAATTGGAGTCTTTTTTTTTTCCCTTTTGTCTTCATGTAGCACAGATGCCATGATGAGATTTCATGCCCACAGCTTGTCTTTGCATATTTCCCTCTTCCCTACCTTCAGCAGAACATCCCAACACAATTCTATTAAAAATAACAGTATCATTATACTGCCCATAAATAAAGATATGCACATGCTGCACCACTAAATAAGTTGCTTCTTACTGTGCTTCCTGAACAAAATTTCCCTCCCCCATACTTCCCCCCTCCTCCATAATATATCCCCGAAACTTCCCCTCTCCATAATATCCTCCCACACTGCCCCTCTCCTTAATGTTGTTCCGCCCCACACACTGCCCCTCTCCATAATGTTGTCATCCCCACACTACCCTTCTCCATAATTTCCCGCAACATTGCCCCTCTTCATATCCCCCCACACTACCCCTTTCCATAATGTCATCCTCCAGAAACACTGCTCCTCTCCAGAATATCCCCCCACATTGTCCCTCTCTGTAATATCCCCCCACAATGCTCCTCTCCATAATGTCATCCCCCCATAACTGCGAGTCTCTATAATGTTGTCACCACAACACTCCCCCTCTCCATAATATCCACCCATGCTTTACTTCTCCCTAATATCCCCCACACTGTTCCTCCATAATATTCTGCCCGCCACACAGCCTTTCTCCACAATAACACTCTATACTGCCCCCCACACTGAGCCTCTTCATAATATCACCATCTCACACACACCCCCTCTCCTAAATATCTCCTGAAACTGCCCCTTTCCATATCCCCCCACCCCACTGTCCTTGTATTGTGCCCCCTTACAATATACAATATACCCCCATAGTGTGTGTGCCTTGTCTTGTAATCTTCACTTCCGTGGAGCACTTACTGGGGCCGTAGGAGAAGGGGCTGAAAAGCTTTCTTCTCTGCCCCAGTGCTGGCGCTCAGGTTTTCAATTGTACTTGTGTATGAGAGATACACATACATTTGAATTTTAGGAGCAGGGAGCAGCTTCTGCAGTACATGTGTGCCGTATGCAGTGCAGGCCTGCTTTATATAGCTATAATTGCCCCTGAGCCCCCATATATAGTTATAATGCTCCCTAACCACGCCATATGTAGTAATAATGCCCCCATGGCCCCTGATTTTCCTCAAATATATATTAAAATGCCAAAATACCCCCTGATTCATCCATATATAGTAATAATGCACTCTAAGGCTGCTTTCACACATCCGGCTTGAGCAGTGCGGCTCAATCCGGCTGTGCAAGCTATGCAAAGGATGCGGTGAAAACATTGCATCCTTTGCATAAGTTTTTCCCATGCGGCCCGTCCGGTTTTTGCCGCTTGCGGCATGCTACTGAGCATGCGCAGTGGCAAAAACTGCATGCGGCGGCCGGATGCGGTTTTTGCCGCATCGCGCCACATCCGGCTGCCATAGGCATGCATTGAAAAATGTGCCGCATCGGCCGGATGCGGCGCGATGCGTTTTTTTTTTTTTGCCGCACGAAAAAACGTGCCAAGCAACATTCCATCCGGCCGCCGCATCGGCTAAATCTGCCGCATGCGGCAAAAACCGGATGGAACGCAAGGCCATGCGGCACAATGCGGCACTAATTAAAGTCTATGCAGGAAAAACGCAACGGCAGCAAAAAAAAAAAACGGTTGCGATTTTCCTGCAAAGTGCCGGATTGTGCCGCATTGCAGAAACCGGAGGTGTGAAAGCAGCCTAATCCCCCCCCCATATATAGTTATAATGCTCCTTGACTCCCCTATATATAGTAATAATGCCACAATGCCCCCTGATTCCCACCACATATAGTAATAATGACCCCTAATTCTTCCCATGTATAGTAATAATGCACTATATTCCCCTATACTGTATTTAGTAATAATGTTCTCTAATATCACAATATATAATAATACACTTGGCTCCCCCCATATATAGTAATAATGCCCCCTGACATTGACTGATGCCTGTTCTACATGCACACAGACTGCAAAGCATTATGTCAATCAATACGCTGTTGAGCAACAGTTCCCTGCACCACCTCGACAAGTGAAAGTGATTTGGCTACAGGGAGGATATAAGTTAATTCTCACTGTGTAGCTCTGCTCCAGTAAGTCAGCCTAACATTATTTTAAAGGGAGTCTGTCAGCACAGATTTTTTGTTCAAACGAAGTACAGGTGCTTGATGCATCATGGTGTGTCCAAGCATTTAAGTGCACCTTCCCATCTACTTGTTTTCTATTTATCCACCCTCCTCCTCTTTATTTTGATTGACAGTTATGACTTGGTAGAGCTGGAGAAGAATGGAGATAGACTAAAATATATAGAAAACCAGTAGTGGGGAAGGTGCACTAAACTATTTGGTCATGCCCAGGGTCCACTAATCGTCTGTACTTGGGCTGAAAAAAATTTTGTGCTGACAGATTCCCTTTAAATGCACCTCCCCACCTACTTATTTTCCATGTATTTCCACTCTTCTGTGGCTCTATAAAGCCAGAGCTGTCAATTAAAAAAGAGGGGGCTTGAGGGGTGGAGATGCCTATGCAAAAATGAATTAGTGTCTTATGGAAAAAAAGAACCGTCACCAGTATGAAAAGTGTGAGCTCCTAACCTTGGACACGTAAGACAATCCCATGTGTATCACTGTAGGGACCTGCGTTAAAAGGGGGTAGGGGGAACTGTGCAATTGCAAATTGCCCTCGCTTCTCTAGGAGCCCCAAGCATTTACAGCAGAAAATACAGTATATTGATAATAGCAGGTCTGCATTATCAGTGTAGTTTTCTATGTTGAGAATATTATATTGCCACCACAGGTCCTGTACCATGCAGACGTTTAAAAGAAATGAAGAAAACAAAGAGACAGACTGGAAAGTATTCTATAGTTGTGTTTTGTATGCATGTGTATATGTATCTGCTCTGTGTATACATGTCTGTATGTGCTCTGTGTATGCATGTATCTGTATCTATGTGTTCTTTGTATACATGTACAGTATCTGTTTGTATTTGCGCTGTGTATATGTATGTGTTCTGTATGTATCTGCTCTGTGTATACATGTCTGTATGTATCTGCTCTGTGTATGCATGTCAGTATGTATGTGCTCTTGGTATACATGTATCTGCTCTGTGTATGCATGTGTCAGTATGTATGTGCTCTGGGTATACATATGCAGTATCTGTATGTATCTGCTGGGCTTATACATGCATCTGTATGTATGTATGTATGTGCTCGGTGTATGCATTTATTTGTATGTATGTGCTTTCTGTTTCCATGTGTATCTGCATGTATCTGTACAATGGGGAAAACAAGTATTTAGTTAGCCACCTATTGTGCAAGTTCTCACACTTAAAAAGATGAGAGAGGCCTGTAATTGACATCATAGGTAGACCACAACTATGAGAGACAAAATTTGAAAATAAATCCAGAAAATCACCACCTTCTCTGATTTGGCAAGATTTTTTTTGCAAATTATGGTGGAAAACAAGTATTTGGTCAATACCAAAAGTTCATCTCAATATTTTGTTATATTTCCTTTGTTAGCAATGACAGAGGTCAAATGTTTTCTGTAAGTCTTCATAAGGTTGGCACACACTGTTGGTGGAATGTTGGCCCATTCCTCCATGCAGATCTCCTCTAGAGCAGTGATGTTTTGGGCCTGTCTCTGGGCAACATGGACTTTCAACTCTCTCCAAAGGTTTTCAATGGGGTTGAGATCTGGAGACTGGCTAGGCCACTACAGCACCTTCATATGCTTCTTACGAAGCCTCTCCTTTATTGCCCTAGCGGTGTGCTTGGGATCATTATCATGCTGAATGACCCAGTCATGTTTATCTTCAATGCCCTTGATGATGGAAGTAGGTTTGCACTCAAAATCTTACGGATTAGTCATCCTGGTCCCTTTGCAGAGAAACAGCCCCAAATCATGATGTTGCTACCCCTATGCTTCACAGTCGGTATGGTATTCTTTAGATGCAACTCAGCATTTTGTCTCCTCCAAACACAACGAGTTTTGTTTCTACCAAACAGTTCTACTTTGGTTTCATTAGACCATATGACATTCTCCCAATGCTCTTCTGGATAATCCAAATACTCTCTAGCAAACTTCAAATGAGCCCGGACATGAACTGGCTTAAGCAGGGGCACTGCAGGATCTGAGTTCCTGGCGGCGTAGTGTGTTAGTGATGGTAGCCTGTTACGGTGGTCCCAGCTTTTTGCAGGTCAATCACTCGGTTGCTCACCGTTTTTGTGATTATTTTGACCCCACGAGGTGAGATCTTGCATGGAGCCCCAGAATGAGGGATATTATCAGTGGTCTTGTATGTTTTCTATTTCTTATTATTGCTCCCACAGTTGATTTCATCACACCAAGCTGCTAGCCTATTGCAACTTCACTCTTCCCAGCCTGGTGCAGGGCTACAATTTTGTTTCTGGTGTTCTTCGACAGCTCTTTGGTCTTCACCATAGTGGAGTTTGGAGTGTGACTGTTTAAGGTTGTGGACAGGTGTCTTTTTTACTGATAAAAAGTTCAAACAGGTGCCATTACTACAGGTAATGAGTGGAGGACAGATGAGTCTCTTAAAGAAGAAGTTACAGGTCTGTGAGAGCCAGAAATCTTGCATGTTTTTAGATGACTAAATACTTATTTTCCACCATAATTTGCAAAAAAAATCTTGCCAAATCAGAGAAGGTGATTTTTTTTGGATTTTTTTTCTCATTTAGTCTCTCATAGTTGTGGTCTACCTATGATGTCAATTATAGACCTCTTTCATGTTATAAGTGGGAGAACTTGCACAATTGGTGGCTGACTAAATACAGCTTTTTCTTCAACTCTACCCACAAGTATTTGATTTGGTTGAGGTCTGGGGACTTTAGGGACCAATCCAGCACCTCAACTTCATTGTCATTGAAACATTTTTTTCGCCAATCTCGATGTATGCTTCAGGTCATTGTCCTACTGGAACCCATTGTATTCAAGTGTATGGAGTAAACCGTCTTGTAGTAGCTCAGCATTGAGACCACCATCAATCCTGGTCATGTGTCCAATGCCTTTGGCTGTGAAACGGCTTCCTCCACTGAACTTGACAGTTCCTTCCATTTCTTGATCCATTAGCACCTTTTGCCTTGTTTCTTCCAGACTTATTTGCACCCATCAGAGTCTCATCTAGTGACTCATCTTGTGATGAGTTCACTTGTTGACTCCTATATTTTGCCTGGATGGCCACCTCTTGGCTTTTAAATCAATGGATGGACTTCATTTCATAGTCTTCCAACTGTCATGGTACTCACATGATGCAGTTTGGCAATTTTCTTGGCTGAGAGACCGCTATCGATGAGCTCGATGACGTGGTTTCTTTTTTTTTGGGAAATCTTTTTCATGTTTACTTCTTGATTTGAACCAGTGACCTTTCAATTGGAAATCAACCTAATAACACGCTGATCTATTAGTAAATGTGACAACAGGTTGGAATTTGTAGTATACAGATAAAAAAAGATTATTCCACCACCAGAGCAAAACAGTAACTATGCAGTGAGATTACAAGAATCTTAATAACCAATCACATGCTAAATAGTTGTAAGTTAAGTTTATGTATGAGATAGCCAAGATGATTGTCTATAAACTGAAGGTAGTCGCACGTTCAAAGCTGTAGTGGATGGTGAGATATGGAGCCTGAAAGTACAAAGTTCAAAACATTGTTACCCTTTTGCTCAGCAATGTATATACTCTGTGTGTACGTGTGTGCTATGTGTATATGAAGAGGGGAGCCAGGTGATGGCTGGTACCGCTTCCCCTGGCTTCAGTCAATGTCCGTGGTGGGCTCCCACTGGGGCCTAAGTCAATAGCTGTCACAATCTCTATTACCTTCATCTGTCCTTGCTTGGGTCCTTGTCATAGACAGGAATGGAGACATAAAGTGCACAGAGACTCTGATAAAACCACAGGAACTTCTTTATTGAAGATCACTCTTGCTTCTTTCCACGCTTCAGGCCTTTAGGCCCACTCGTGCTGTGTCTGTCCTACCTCAGGGGAAAACTACTCTTTTCCTTGCACTTGCCCTGGGCACTATCCTCCAGCAGCTGAGTCCTATGCCTGTTTCCTGGCACTCCTTCTCCCCCGTATCCTTTCCGTGTGGCTGCCGTACCTCACTAGTGCCCCAGACGCGTGACTGCTCCCAACCAGTTCATGGTCGAGCAGGCGGTCTCTGTACCCCGATGTCTCAACGTCTCTGGATGCCCCACTGCCCGTCCGCTGGGTGAGATCTCAGTACACGGGAGGATTCCTTCCTATATAGGCAGACCCTAGCTCTGGGTCCTGCCTGTAAGCTTCAGCTCCTGCCGCAACTGACTTCCTTCCTACTCACATTCTGAGACCCCCGTATTCCCTCCTTCCTCCTGTCTACGTTTCCCAGGCAGCCATCTTGCTACATTTCCTTTATTCCTGCTGAACCTTATTGGCTATATAACTACTCCTATCAACCACTTCTTGCTCTGCTTGTTTCCTAGTTATAACTTAACCCTATATCTACCACACAGTTGACCCTGTACTGCAACTCCAACCTGACACAGCATGAGGGGCCAGTACTCCACATTACAGATTATTTACAGTATTTATAAACAAATACTTTTCTTGCCACATGCCATATATACATTATAATTACATGCCACTGACATTACCTTTGTAGGAGAAGGCGCAAGTCGCCCCCTCCTACTTACCTCCTTTCTTTAAGATTGGCCGTCCCGGCCAATTTGCTCCTTAGGACACATAGCATCCTGTTTTTTCTTACTCAAAGCCAGCATTAGTCAAAATATTTTTTCATTCTATCCTTCTTACCAGGTAAACTTCCGGGCTACTTCAGGTACCGGGGTTCTGCTCAATGGCACATTGTACCCAAAATACCCAACACTTGTTAAACCATATTTCGTCTCATACATAACTCTTGAAATTAACGGTACTTTCCAGTCCCACTTTATCCTAGCCAGCATTACCTGAACGGAAAAAATAAAAAAACATCTCTTCTGTGGGTCTGATGACCGAAAAAGTTCACTACACAGACCGCTCCTGGGCAAGCATTGGTTCCCAGTGTGCCCCCTTACACCAACAGTTTGGGGTCCCTACTCCTCTGCCTCCCTCCTTCATTGAAGGAGGACAGTCCCGGAACAAACCGTTGTTTCTCTTATGGCGCAACAGGCACCTCCATAAGTCCAGCTTCTGGGCTCTGTTACTTCTACTCTCCCCTCTGCACAATGTCACCAGGGCAACAGGATTCAGGGCCAGGTCAATGGCTGCTGATGGAGCTGGATCTTACGTTGCTGCAGGCCCTTAACACAGAGCAGAACTGAGGGACCACAGCTGCAAGCCTCCTGGATGGCGGGTTAACATTTCAGATTCCCGTATTTTTTCCTCCCACGCCCGACGTCTGCATGCGCGGGCATGCACACCGACCCAGTGGGCCTCTCTTACCCTGAAGGGGATTGGGCGGAAGTCCATTCTCCACAAGCATCGCTTCCATTATGGCCACGGTGTTCTTTCTGGTGCGTAAATCTTTCTCCCAGGCAGCTCCACCCATTTCTTCACTGCTTCCGCAAACTTCTGAACAACTTAGGGCGGGGCCTCACTTTCGACCACGCCTTCCAAGGAGGTTCTTTAGCCTTTGGCCCTCCCTGAGGACAGACACCACTTCGTGCTTCTGCGCAACAAATATGCCCACGACAGGCCGGTCTTCATCGCCATGCGGTAGCTTCCATTTTCTCTAGTTTCAGCCGCACACGATCCGCAGCTTGCCATTTCAACATCTTTAAGCCAATAGGGCCAGGACACGCAGGCTCACCCTCCTCGCAGTGCCACTTAAAGAGGGGAGCCAGGTGATGGCTGGCAGCGCTTCCCCTGGCTTCAGTAAATGTCAATGTCCGTGTAGGGCTCCTACTGGGGCCGAAGTCTTTAGCCATCACAGTCTCTATTACTTTGATCTGTCCTTGCTGGGTCATTGTCATAGACAGGGATGGAGACCTAAAGTACTCTCAGACGTTGATAAAACCACAGGAACGTCTTTATTGCATATCACTCTTGCTTCTTTCCACGCTTCAGGCCCTTAGGACTGTGTCTGTCCTACCTCGGGAGGAAAACTTCTCTTTTCCTAGCACTCGCCCTGGGGTCTATCCTGCAGCAGCTGAGTCCTATGCCTTCTTCCTGGCACTCTTTCTCTCCTGGGATCCTTTCCGTGCGGCTGCCGTACCTCACTCATGATCCTGGACGCATGACTGCTCCCGAGCAGTTTTAGGTTCGCGCCAGCGGTCTTTGTCCCCGATGTCCCACCAGTCTCAGGATGCCCCACTGTCTGTCCGCTGGGTGAGATCTCGGTACATGGGAGGATTCCTCCCTATTTAGGCGGACCCTAGCTCTAGGTCCTGCCTGTAAGCTTCAGCTCCTGCCGCAACTGACTTCCTTCCTACTCACGTTCTGAAAACCCCAGTATTCTCTCCTCCCTCCTGTCTCCGTTTCCCGGGCAACCATCTTGCTATACTTCCTGTATTCCTGCTGAACCTTATTAGCTATCTAACTACTCCTATCATCCACCTCTTGCTCTGCTTTTTCCCTAGTTACAACTAAACCCTATATCTACCACACAGCTGACCCTGTACTGCAACTCCCACCTGACACCGCATTAGGGGCTAGTACTTCACATTACAGATTACAGTATATATAAACAAATACTTTTCTCTGCCACATGCCATATATACATTACAATTACATTCCAATGACACTACCTTCGTAGGAGAGGGCTCTGTTCGCCCCCCTCCTACATATATACATATGTATGTAATATGCAGTGTGTATACATGTGTGTAACATACAGTGTTTGTGCCACATACTGTGTGTATAACTAGGTTCTAGAAAGCGCTGTAGTCATGCGCAAGCTGGCAGCTATAGACCGCACTCTGGCCTGTTACAGAGAGTCCGTGCCCTGTTAACACGTTCATGGTGTGTTGCACTTACTGACTGCAATATTCCAGTTCCCTCCATCTAAGAGATTCCGTCACAGAGAATCAGGCAACGACATGTTGCTTTATAAAACTGAACTTTTACTTGATAAAACGTATTCATTGATCACGTTATATTCGGCACATTCACTTCTATGGCTCTGCTTCTGACTGTAATGTACTTCAAAGCTGTTCTTTCCTTTTTGCCAGCCTGCCACTGAGTCAACTGCCTTTTTCCCAGTTCCCAGTGTCCTCAGCTTTAGGTTCCCCGCACCTTCAGGGTCCTGTCTCTCGTAGTTCCGCAGGCCCGCATCTGTACTCTCTCATCCGGAGTGGTTCAGGTGCCTGCCTCGGACCACCCTATTCAAGCCTCATGCCTCAGACACTTAGGGCAATCTGCCTGTAGAGAACTAGTGTGACCCAAGTACAGTCCAGGATGTGATGTCCTCACTTGCACTCCTCATCCTTCACTGTATTCCTTTTTCTTTGTTCTTCAAATCTCAACTCTCCTCCAGCTCATAGCCCCTCCAACCAAAGCTAGACCTCTGCTTAACCCTGGGTGCCCCTGCACTATGTAAGACTGAGCTACCCAGACAAGCATCCTACAAAACAGTGTTATCTTATTTAAATAATGAACTCAGCTACATCTACTTAGCACTTACACCGTATCACTATACAGAAACAGTTCACACTATGTTACATAACAACATTACATTTAGACAACATGGCCGGTGTCTTCAGGGGTAGGGATTTCCAAGCACCGAACACCTTCTTACACTCCTCTCCTCTTTGTATATGGCCGTCCTCGACCATATGGACCTGTAAGACACTAAACACAATATAGAACAACATTAAGAACAATTTTTCTTCTTTGCCATCCAGTCCTGGAGTAACCCTGAAACAGAGAGTTCAGTTCAATATAAAACAGGAAGGCCCGTAAGCCAACAGAGGTCCAGTGTCTACAGAGGCTCACATTTGCTGGAGTCTATTTTATTTAAGCCCTGATGGCCCTTGGGCCAGGGTCTATATATCTGACTTGTACGACCCAAGTACTGTCCAGGACCTGATGTCCTCACTTGCACTCCTCAGCCTTCACTGTTTTCCTTTTTCTCTGTCCTTCAAATCTCAACTCTCTTCCAACTCCTAACCCCTCCTACCGAAGCTAGACCTGTGATTATCACCTAATATTCCTGCACTATGTAAAGGTACCGTCACACTTAGCAACGCTCCAGCGATCCCACAAGCGATCTGACCTGGCAGGGATCGCTGGAGTGTCGCTACATGGTCGCTGGTGAGCTGTCAGTCAGGCAGATCTCCACAGCAATCGGAGATCAGCCACCAGTGTAACAACGCTGTGCTTCGTAACCATGGTACACATTGGGTTACTAAGCAAAGCGCTTTGTTTATAGTTACCCGATGTGTACCTTGGCTACATGTGCAGGAGGCAGGGAGCCGGCTTCTAGAAGCTGTGGACGCTGGTAACCAAGGTAAATATCGGGTACCCAAGCAAAGCCTTTGCTTGGTTACCCGATGTGTACCTTGGTTACTAGCGTCCGCAGAAGCCGGCTCCCTGCTCCCTGCACATTCAGATCGTTGCTCTCTCGCTGTCAAACACAGCGATGTGTGCTTCACAGCGGGACAGCAACGACCAAAAAATGGTCCAGGACATTCAGCAACGACCGGTGACCTCACAGCAGGGGCCAGATCGTTGCTGGATGTCACACACCGTGACATCGCTAGCAAGATCGCTGTTGCGTCACAAAAACCGTGACTCAGCAGCGATGTCGCTAGCGATGTCGCTTAGTGAGATGTGGCCTTAAGACTGAGCGACCCAGACAAGCATCCTACATAAGTGTTATCTTATCTACATAACATTATGGACTCTGGTACATCTACATCTACTTAGCCCTTCCACCTTATCGCAATACAGGAACACTTAACACTACATGTTACCTAACAACATTACATTTAGACAACATGGTCGTTGTCTTCAAAGGTAGTAGTTTCCAAGCACCTCCTTGCAAGTGTGTGATATCCACATTCATAAATTTTGTCTGTGCAGTGAAGAGTTCATAGGTGTAAAGGTCAGCAATCGCTCAATGAACGAGCAAAATGCTGCCCATTCATCGGGTTATTGGATTGTTTATGCTGGAACAAAAATCATTGTTCTCAGCAGCACATTCCCCTTTGTAAACGGGAGTTGTGCTGCTGATAACATGATACTGTATGGGGGACAGACTGATCTACTAGTGATCAATCTGTGCCCATCATACTTCGTTATCCTGCGTAGAGGCTGGTAAACAAGCCCCGATTGACTTCAATATCGATCACGATTGTTTAATTCCTTGAACTCAGCCAATGTAAATGCAGCCTAAATATATGTGATGGTGCAATATGCATTTGGCCCGCAAATTAAACTTTTGCCCAGGACCCCACTTTGTGTAAAGCTGGCCCTGATCACCCTCACTTCTTTTTAAGGGGGTTTCTTTCTAAGGCGTTAGAACTGTAGACTTTTTACAATACCTTCAGGCCATGTTCATACGTAGTCTTAACGCTGCATTTCTCCACTGATGTATTTTTGTTGTGTTTATGCAGAAAATCTGTGTCTGAAGGGGCGAATGGGCTGTATAAATGCATGTAAAAAATGCTATTGTGTTTTAGGTGCAAATTCCCAGTGTTTCTGCACGAAAATATTCACTAATATAATGTGGTGTCAAAACTATTCTAAAGTGTACAAAAAAAGCAACAAAAAATACAATGAATTAGAAAACATTGCAACTGCACATTTTGATGCAGACACCTGCTGAAAAAACATGGCAGAAAAAGAATGCTGCATTTTCACACTTGGGAATAGGACCTAATAGCACTGATGGATTTTATAATACCCTTTTTCAACACAATCTTAAGCTCTTCCACAATACACCTCCAAGGATACAACTCCATGGAGTACATTGAGTGCAGTATTAAAGTGGTATTCTTAAGTTTAGACGTTATGCCCTATACATCAGATGGGGGATAACCTCCCGATCACTGAGTGACTGACCACTGGGTCCCTTGCCTATCCCGAGAACAGGGGTCTAATGAGCTCCATACAAGTGTAGCAGTGGTGGATCATGTACATTGCTGCTGTATGCATTCTTATCAGTCTCCAAGGCCAGCTGAGCGCAGTACTTTGCTATCTCTGGCAGTTCTACCAAGAATTAATTGTCTAGCAATGCGCCTGGTTGACCACTGTGCCATTCATATTGGGTCTCCAGAGCTCGTTCCTCTGGATCGGTGCCTGTCCCAGCAATCAGACCCCCAGTGATCAGTAAGTTATCACTTATCCCATGGATAGAAGATAACTTCTACACTTGACAATTTCTCTTTAAGGCTCCATACAAGGTTTCAAGGCTTTATCTAAACAAACAATGGAGTTGACGCCAACCCGGAGCGAAAGGCTCGTCATGGGTATCTCCTTTATCTATCACAGTTAGTACTATTACTCTTATATTCAGTGGTCATAATTTTTTCTTGTTTTAGCATTTGTGTGCCATTCCATTCACTTTATATGATTTTCTTAATGCATGTGGTCTTATACCACATTCATTATACCTCATCTGACCCAAACCCCATAGAGAATCTATGGGGTATTGTCAAGATGAAGATGAGAGACACCAGACCCAACAATGCAGATGAACTGAAGGCTGCTATCAAAGCCACCTGGGATTCCAGAACACCTCAGCAGTGCCACAGGCTGATCACCTCCATGCCATACCGCATTGATGCAGTAATTCATGCAAAAGGATCCCCGACCAAGCATTGAGTTCCTTTACTGTACATACTTTTCAGTAGGCCAACATTTCTGAGTTTAAAATAATTTTTTCAGTTGGTCTTATATAATATTTTAATTTTCTGAGATAATGACTTTTGGGTTTTCATTGGCTGTAAGCCATAATCATCAACATTAACAGGAATAAACACTTGAAATAGATCACTCTGTATGTAATGAATCTATATAATATATCTGTTTCCCTTTTGTATTGAATTAGTGAAATAAATTAACTTTTTGATGATATTCTATATTATTGAGATGTACATATTACTTCCAGATTAATATGCTGGCCTGCACTGCCCCCTATCTACAACAACCAATATTAACCCACATCGCCACAAATTAACTAGCTATATTTATTCAGTATTTTGCTAGCCTTCTGTGTGCATTTACCAATCTGCTCAGTGCATTATTACCCAATACACTATCTGGTGATGTCGATGAGCAAACCTGAGGTTCAGTTTTTTAACCGAACACAAAATTTAAAAATCAAGGTTCGGGTTCATGGATTGGATGCTGTATGTGCGAAGAAAACTTGTGCAAGCAACACTATGCTCAGCTACGCTTGGTTCTCAGCCCTGTGTGAGCTACTTGCAGTATTTGAATGGCGTACACTAGGGGTAACAACAGCGTGATAGGATGTAGTGTGCAACAAAAGAAAAAAGTTTAAAATAGACTGCCCTCCCTCCCCTGGAAGTGATCTGCTTATAACTGGCTGTATGTGGGCAGAGACTCAAACTGCCAATCAGTGACTGGATCGGGGGTTCGGGTCAAGCTCGAGCCTGTGGAGCTAGACTCGTTTGCTGCCGGCGAACCGAACCTCAACGGAACCGCCCTGCTTAAGATCAAAACCCACCAAGTTCTATATCAGCAATGAGTTTGTATGTTCTCCCCTTACATGTGTGGGTTACCTATGGGTACTCCCTTATCCTACTACTCTCCAAAGACATACTGATAGGGAATGTAGATTCTGAGCCCCAATGGGGACAGTGATAATAATGTCTGTAATGCACTGTGGAATATGATTGCGCAATATAAAGAAGTAAAATATATACACTACTCACAAAAGGTTAGGGATATTTGGTTTTCTGGTGAAATTTATGTAAAACATTCACGCTACAGTGATATTTTATCATGAAAGTGGAGCATTTAAATAGAAGCATATAATGGTGATTTCTCCATCTCAAATAATTTATTGAAAGAAAAGCCAACAACAGTGGTTGGTATACCTCAAAAAAATGTCAATGTCTCAATAACTTGCTGTTCACAAATTGAGTTATTGTCTGCTAATTCATGACATATCCCACTGTTCTTTAACCCCTTCAGCCCCCAGCCTATTTGACCCTAAAGACCAGGCCACTTTTTGTAATTTTGACCAGTGTCACTTTGAGGTTATAACTCTGGAACGCTTCAACGGATCCCGGTGATTCTGAGATTGTTTTTTCGTGACATATTGGGCTTCATGTTAGTGGTAAATTTAGGCCGATATTTTTTGCGTTTCTTTGTGAAAAAAACGGAAATTTCGTGAAACTTTTATAATTTTCATACTTTGAATTCTTATGCTCTAAAACCAACAAGACATATGACACAAAATAATTACATTATATATATATATATGTTATACAATAACATTTCCCACATGTCTACTTTACATCAGCACAATTTTGGGGGGAAAAATTTTTTAAGAAGTTATAGGGGTTCAAAGTTTGAGCAATTTCTCATTTTTACAACAAAATTTACAAAGCCACTTTTTTTAGGGACCACATCATATTTGAAGCGATTTTGAGAGGTGTGCATGTCACAAAAGTGACACCATTCCAAAAAAGGCACCCCTAAGGCTACTCAAAACCACATCAAAGAAGGTTATTAACCCTTCAGGTGCTTCACAGTAACTAAAGCAATGTGGAAGGAAAAAATGAACATTTTACTTTTTGCAACAAAAATGTTAATTTAGCCTCAAATATTGCATTTCACAAGGGTATCAGGATTAAATGAACCCCTAAAATTTGTTGGGCAAGTTCTTCTGAGCACGCAGATACCTCATATGTGGCGAAAAAACACTGTTTGGGCACACGGCAGGATTTGGAAGGGAAAGAGCATCATTTTACTTTTTGAACAGAAAATTAGCTGGAATCGTTAGTCACACCATGTTGCTTTTGGAGAGCCCCTGAGGTGCCGAAACAGTGGAGCTCCCCCACTTGTGACCCCATTTTGGAAACTAGACTCTTCATGGAATTTATCTAGATCACGGGGGTGTGAGGTGGGGGGGGGAGCGGACAGCAGATAACGGGGGTGAGAGGTGAGGGAGCGCAGATCACGGGGGTGAGAGGTGGGGGGAGAGCGGACAGCAGATCACGGGTGAGAGGTGAGGTAGCACAGATCACGGGGGTGAGAGGTAGGGGGAGCAGGCAGCCGATCAAGGAGGTGAGGTGGAGGGGCGGGCAGCAGATCATGGAAGTGAGAGGAGGGGATGCGAGCAGCCGATCACGGGGGTGAGAGGGAGGGGGCGGGCAGCAGATCACGGAGGTGAGGGGGAGGGGGCAGGCAGCCGATCACGGAGGTGAGAGGGAGGGGGCGGGCAGCCGATCACAGAGGTGATGTGGAGGGGGCAGGCAGCAGATCATGGAAGTGAGAGGTGGGGGTGCGGGCAGCCGATCACGGGGGTGAGAGGTGAGGGGGTGGGTAGCAGATCACGGAGGTGAGAGGGAGGGGGCGGGCAGATCGGGAGAGTGGTGGCAGATGGAGGAGGGCGACGGCGGCGGATCGGGAGGCTTTTCGCCGGTTTCATTTAGTACAATGGCAGCGCGGCAACTTCCGGGTCCCATGCTCCGGTCACATAACAGCAGATCACGGAGGTGAGGGGGAGGGGGCAGGCAGCCGATCACGGAGGTGAGGGGGAGGGGCGGGCAGTCGATCACAGAGGTGAGGTGGAGGGGGCAGGCAGCAGATCATGGAAGTGAGAGGTGGGGGTGCGGGCATCCGATCACGGGGGTGAGAGGAGGGGGTGCGGGCAGCCGATCACGAGGGTGAGAGGGAGGGGGCGGGTAGCAGATCACGGAGGTGAGGGGGCAGGCAACCGATCACGGAGGTGAGGGAGAGGGGGCGGGCAGCAGATCACCGAGGTGAGGTGGAGGGGGTGGGCAGCAGATCAGGGAAGTGAGAGGTGGGGGTGCGGGCAGCCGATCAAGGGGGTGAGAGGAGGGG
The DNA here is from genome assembly GCF_048569485.1 of Anomaloglossus baeobatrachus. Taxonomy (NCBI): domain Eukaryota; kingdom Metazoa; phylum Chordata; class Amphibia; order Anura; family Aromobatidae; genus Anomaloglossus; species Anomaloglossus baeobatrachus. Next base: position 249,359,621 of record NC_134358.1, read on the forward strand.
GTGCGGGCAGCTGATCACGGGGGTGAGAGGGAGGGGGCGGGCAGGAGATCACGGCGGTGAGGGGGAGGGGGCGTGCAGCCGATCACGGAGTTGAGGGGGAGGCAGCTGATCACGGAGGTGAGGGGGAGGGGGCGGGCAGCCGATCACGGAGGTGAGGGGGCGGGCAGCCGATCACGGAGGTAAGAGGGAGGGTGTGGGCAGCCGATCACTGAGGTGAGGGGGGAGGGGGCGGGCAGCCAATCACGGGGTTGAGAGGTGGGCAGCAGATCACGGAGGTGAGAGGGAGGGGGCGGGCAGATCGGGGAGAGCGGTGGCAGATGGAGGAGGGCGACGGCGGCGGATCAGGAGGCTTTTCGCCGGTTTGATATAGTACAATGGCAACTTCCGGGTCCCATGCTCCGGTCACATAACAGCATGGGACCGGAGCTTGTCGCCCTGCCATTGTACTGTATACACTGTACTGGCGTGCTCCAGGACCGACAAGTGAAGCTGAGGGGGGCGGTCACCGGCCCCAGGTCCAAGGTGATTGGAGAGATCGGTCACAAGGCCGGTCTCTCCAATCAGAGCTGCTGGAGCTGGGGGAGGGTGATCCAGCTGAGGTCACCCAGCTCCAGCCAATGACCAGTGCTACAGCTGCACTGATCATGGCTGGATTTCAATGTTTCAGCCATTTTCAATGGCTGAAAAAATTACAGTGGCTGTGATTGGCTAACGAACGCCGCTCAGCCAATCACAGCCTCCGTAGGTCCCGGGAGGAGGCACCACCCCTCCTGAGGTCAGGCACAGGTCCCCTCCTTCAAATTTAGGGACAAAGCCCGGGAATATTTATATACAGTAAAGGTAGGTTATTCCCATAAACAAATTTTTATTAAAGATATAAAAACACACCATCAGTGTAAAAGTAGACCAACAGGTCACAGTGATTTAAATGCAACAAATACATGAAAGATTTTTAGTCTCTGTGGAACTAGAGGGCTAAGGACTTAACTTGAAGGCAAAAATACATTCAGGCAGCGCCACAAATAGAATTTTTTGAATGCTTGCTGTCCATGAGTGTCCGCATAGATATAAGTCAGTCCTCTCCAAGCGTCCACTTGTTTCTTTGTAATATCAAGGAATGGCAATTATTTCATTCAGTGAGCCATTTGATTCAAGATTTACAACAGTCTCCACCTCGACGCGTTTCCCCACATAATAAATACGTGGTTCATCAGGAGGCTACAAAACAGATAAGCTCTTATCAGCAACAGATTGAAAGAGGTTCACCTAGATTGCACATTCATACATCATATCACAGATAGGCATGTAAGATGACAAAGTAACACAAAACAATAATATAAAGGTACTTGCCCAGGGAGAAAAGGTACTAGATGTGCAGATCCATGGCGCCCATCACAAAAGATCCACGGCTAGTCAGACAATGCTGGAGAAAATTCACTGCCATAGTCCAGAGAGGCGTCATGGAACTGCACATCACTCAGGGATTTAAATAGCCCACAGTCTCCTGATCAGCTGTGGACGATCCAGGCAATCATACTGATGCCGATATCGCCACATGTGCGCATGTCTAATGTGATGCGCACACCTGAGGAAAACCCAGGAGACTGGTGTAGTGGAGGCGCCCCCGTCCGCATCGCAACTGCGCCTGCCCAGAATCTTATTGGCAGCGTGCATGTGCGGACGGAGGCCCTCACGTGCCAAAAGTAGATAGATATAAACAAGGGGAGAGCGCATGCCTGAGGATCATGGACATCGTGACGCCCACAGTAGCGCCGCCGTCCACGTCACCACCGCGCCTTGCCAATCAAAGGCAGCGTGCACACGTGGACGGAGGCCTCAATATGCCAAATTTAAGTATAGGTAAATAAGGGCAGCGCATGCGCAAAGAATAAACGGGGTCTGAATATAGATACTAGAATAGTGCAGATCACCGTATATACGCGCAAGTGCAGTTAGAGAGACATAGTGCCTCCTCCATAAATACAGGATTAGAATATTAACCCCCATATATAAAGATATACCTATGATTTGCATACGCAAAAACCAACGGAGTCTGCATAAAGATAATAAAATAATGCAGATCACCGTATAGGTGCGCAAACACAATTAGAAAGGTGCTTAATTTCTCCTCCATAAATATAATATTGATCTAGTAACCCTCATTGGTATAGATATACCTAATTATATTAAATATCGGTAATAACAATTAGGGGGTCCCATTTTTTTTGGGGGAATATAGATTAAAGGCTAATAGAAGGGACACCACAACAGACATGATCCTCATTTATAGCAGTGTATGCCACATAAACGTCCATGGTCATAAATAGACGCCATGTTAAATCGAACCCCTAGTAGGCACATAATTAACAAGGGCATTGAAGGAAACTCAATAGACAGGCTGATAAGATGTTACATCAAATACTGTCAAAAAAATTTTTTCCACAGAGGTACAAATATTCCTAGTCAGACATACCCCCCACAATGTAAGGGTACATCTGTAGCCAGGCTCCCATAACAAGGACTAAAATACATAGATGTTAACCATCAATATGGTCCATTCCTGAAAGGAAGGAAGTTTGCAAAGTAAAGCAAAAGCAGATTTAAACTAAACAAATTTTGACACCGTTTCAAAGCTAAGTGGGAAGGAAGCAGCCAAAGGAGAGCTGTTCATTCAGCCCCCCTGGGGTTAAAGATCCCATTTTGAATATCCAGGCGGATTCCTTCTGCAATAATGTCCTATCAAAATCCCCTCCCCTAGGGTTAGGTTTCACCACCTCCAAAATGGAAAATCGAATTTGGGCCACATCCCCCCCATGTATCATATTAATATGACGGGAAATTGAAGTGTCTCGTCCATTCCTAATGTCCGCAAGATGTTCACCTACCCGCCTCCGGAGTTCTCTTAGGGTCTTACCTATATAGTCAAGAGGACAAGTACAGGTAGCCCTATAGACAACTCCGGAGGTTTTGCAATTGCCAAAATCACGTAAAGGGAAAATTTTTCCTTTCAGGAATGGACCATATTGATGGTTAACATCTATGTATTTTAGTCCTTGTTATGGGAGCCTGGCTACAGATGTACCCTTACATTGTGGGGGGTATGTCTGACTAGGAATATTTGTACCTCTGTGGAAAAAATTTTTTTGACAGTATTTGATGTAACATCTTATCAGCCTGTCTATTGAGTTTCCTTCAATGCCCTTGTTAATTATGTGCCTACTAGGGGTTCGATTTAACATGGCGTCTATTTATGACCATGGACGTTTATGTGGCATACACTGCTATAAATGAGGATCATGTCTGTTGTGGTGTCCCTTCTATTAGCCTTTAATCTATATTCCCCCAAAAAAAATGGGACCCCCTAATTGTTATTACCGATATTTAATATAATTAGGTATATCTATACCAATGAGGGTTACTAGATCAATATTATATTTATGGAGGAGAAATTAAGCACCTTTCTAATTGTGTTTGCGCACCTATACGGTGATCTGCATTATTTTATTATCTTTATGCAGACTCCGTTGGTTTTTGCGTATGCAAATCATAGGTATATCTTTATATATGGGGGTTAATATTCTAATCCTGTATTTATGGAGGAGGCACTATGTCTCTCTAACTGCACTTGCGCGTATATACGGTGATCTGCACTATTCTAGTATCTATATTCAGACCCCGTTTATTCTTTGCGCATGCGCTGCCCTTATTTACCTATACTTAAATTTGGCATATTGAGGCCTCTGTCCACGTGTGCACGCTGCCTTTGATTGGCAAGGCGCGGTGGTGACGTGGACGGCGGCGCTACTGTGGGCGTCACGATGTCCATGATCCTCAGGCATGCGCTCTCCCCTTGTTTATATCTATCTACTTTTGGCACGTGAGGGCCTCCGTCCGCACATGCACGCTGCCAATAAGATTCTGGGCAGGCGCAGTTGCGATGCGGACGGGGGCGCCTCCACTACACCAGTCTCCTGGGTTTTCCTCAGGTGTGCGCATCACATTAGACATGCGCACATGTGGCGATATCGGCATCAGTATGATTGCCTGGATCGTCCACAGCTGATCAGGAGACTGTGGGCTATTTAAATCCCTGAGTGATGTGCAGTTCCATGACGCCTCTCTGGACTATGGCAGTGAATTTTCTCCAGCATTGTCTGACTAGCCGTGGATCTTTTGTGATGGGCGCCATGGATCTGCACATCTAGTACCTTTTCTCCCTGGGCAAGTACCTTTATATTATTGTTTTGTGTTACTTTGTCATCTTACATGCCTATCTGTGATATGATGTATGAATGTGCAATCTAGGTGAACCTCTTTCAATCTGTTGCTGATAAGAGCTTATCTGTTTTGTAGCCTCCTGATGAACCACGTATTTATTATGTGGGGAAACGCGTCGAGGTGGAGACTGTTGTAAATCTTGAATCAAATGGCTCACTGAATGAAATAATTGCCATTCCTTGATATTACAAAGAAACAAGTGGACGCTTGGAGAGGACTGACTTATATCTATGCGGACACTCATGGACAGCAAGCATTCAAAAAATTCTATTTGTGGCGCTGCCTGAATGTATTTTTGCCTTCAAGTTAAGTCCTTAGCCCTCTAGTTCCACAGAGACTAAAAATCTTTCATGTATTTGTTGCATTTAAATCACTGTGACCTGTTGGTCTACTTTTACACTGATGGTGTGTTTTTATATCTTTAATAAAAATTTGTTTATGGGAATAACCTACCTTTACAGGTCCCCTCCTTCCCGAATCTGCAGTTTGTGTGAACCGATCGCAGTCACCGGGGCTCCGGTGCCGCGATTTCGCCATGACGGATACATCCATCATGGGTCTTTAAGTACCAGGGCACCATGATGGATGTATCCGTCAAAGGTCGTGAAGGGGTTAAGGGCGGCCCTCAGATCATTGAGATTGTAGGATACAGAGTTATAAACCTCTACATAGCGGCTCAGCTGATCCCACAGGTATTCTATGTGATTCAAGTCTGGAGAAAGTGCAGGCCACTCCATTTCAGATACCAAAGTCTTCAACGATGAGTCGGAGCATTGTTGTCCATGAAAATGAAATGAGGCAGAGGCACAATGAGTGTTTTAATTATGTTATTCAAGTAGTATAGGCTTGTCACTGTACCATTCACAAAGTGTAGGCACTTCTGTGTTGATTAGACAGACTAAAGGCCACTTTACACGCTGCGACATCGCTAGCCAATGCTAGCGATGTCGAGCGTGATAGCAACCCACCCCCATCGTATTGCCGATATGTGGTGATCGCTGCCGTAGCGAACATTATCGCTACGGCAACGTCACACGCACTTATCTGCCCTGCGACGTCGCTGTGACCGGTGAACCGCCTCCTTTCCAATGGGGCGGTTCGTTCAGTGTCACAGCGACGTCACTAAGCGGCCGCCCAATCAAAGCGGAGGGGCGGAGATGAGCTGGACGAACATCCCGCCCACCTCCTTTCTGAGAGGTTCCTCGTTCCTGCGGTGTCACACGGAGCGATGTGTGCTGCCGCAGAAACGAGGAACAACATAGTTACCGCAGCAGAAACGATATTTGGGAAGAGGGGGGGGCATGTCACCGATTAGCGATTTTGAACGTTTTTGCAACGATTCAAAATCGCTAATAGGTGTCACACGCAACGACATCGCTAAAGCGGCCGGATGTGCGTCAAAATTCCGTGACCCCAACGAGATCGCTTTAGCGATCTCGTAGCGTGTAAAGCCACCTTAACACCACCACCACCACCAAAGGCTTGGCTGGTCACAATAGTGGCTGATAAGGAGGACTGTTTATATACCAATTCTAATTGAAACCGGAAATGTATTGGGTGCTTAATCCCTCCACGACCAATGATGTACTTGGTACGTCATTGGTCATGTTAGGATAAACAACGCCAGCTGGTGTAGTGAGTCTGCAGTGATCCCTGCACATCTCTTCTGATTTGAACAGCAGACATGAGGGGCTATTAGGTGCGGGTGGATCAGTGATCCACCCGCGCCTGCTTGCCAATTAGATTGCGCTGTTGAAATGTGACAGCGTGATTTAAATGGTTGTTCCCCACCGCCATTAGTGACCCATGACGCGATCACGGGGAGCCGATGGTTGCCATGGTAGCGATGGATCATGTTATGACTCCTGTTGCTATTATATCTTATTTCCGTCAGAGAGCCGGCTCACACAGGAAAGCTGCATTTTTGCTAATCAGACCTGCGCAGCTCTGATTAACAGAAATGAACAAGCGATCAGACTGCTGATTGATAAAATCTCCTAGGTGGACTAGTAAAATAAATAAAAAATGTAAAAAAAAAAGTTTTTAAAACTATAAAAAAATAGAAAAAAACCCCTAAAAGTTCAAATCACCCCCCATTCACCCCATTGAAAAGAAAACTTTTTAACAAAAATATCCACATGTTTGGGCATTTCTGAACATGGTGATACCAATCTATCAAAATATAAAATCAATGTATCTAATTGGTACATGGTGTGGCAAAAAAAAAAATTCCAAATGCCAAAATTATGTTTTTTGGTAGCCGCAATTTTTTTTAAAAATGCAGTAACAGGTGATCAAAATGTAGCATCTGCACAAAAATGGAATACTCAAAAATACCAGTTCATGACCTAAAAACCAAGTCGTCACTGAGCCCCAGATCCAGAAAAATAAGAACACTACAGGGTGCGGAAAATGGCGCCAAAAGCGCAATTCTTTTTTTGAACAAACCTCTGAATTTTTCCTCCTTAGATAAAAGTAAACATATATAGTGCCTACAAGTAGTATTCAACCCCCTGTAGATTTAGCAGGTTTACACATTCGGAATTAACTTGGCATTGGGACATTTGGACTGTAGATCAGCCTGGATGTGTGAAATGCACTGCAGCAAAAAAGAATGTTATTTCTTTTTTTATTTATTTTTTTTTAAATTGTGATAAGTTTATTCAGAGGGTCATTTATTATTCAACCCCTCAAACCACAAGAATTCTGTTTGGTTCCCCTAAAGTATTAAGAAGTATTTCAGGAACAAAGAACAATGAGCTTCACATGTTTGGATTAATTATCTCTTTTTCCAGCCTTTTCTGACTAATGAAGACCCTCCCCAAACTTGTGAACAGCACTCATACTTGGTCAACATGGGAAAGACAAAGGAGCATTCCAAGGCCATCAGAGAAAAGATCGTGGAGGGTCACAAGGCTGGCAAGGGGTACAAAACACTTTCCAAGGAGTTGGGCCTACCTGTCTCCACTGTTGGGAGCATCATCCGGAAGTGGAAGGCTTATGGAACTACTGTTAGCCTTCCACGGCCTGGACAGCCTTTGAAAGTTTCCACCCGTGCCGAGGCCAGGCTTGTCCGAAGAGTCAAGGCTAACCCAAGGACAACAAGGAAGGAGCTCTGGGAAGATCCCATGGCAGTGGGGACATTGGTTTCAGTCAATACCATAAGTAACGTACTCCACCGCAATGGTCTCCGTTCCAGATGAGCCCGTAAGATACCTTTACTTTCAAAGCGTCATGTCAAGGCTCATCTACAGTTTGCTCATGATCACTTGGAGGACTCCAAGACAGACTGGTTCAAGGTTCTCTGGTCTGATGAGACCAAGATCGAGATCTTTGGTGCCAACCACACACGTGACGTTTGGAGACTGGATGGCACTGCATACGACCCCAAGAATACCATCCCTAAAGTCAAGCATGGTGGTGGCAGCATCATGCTGTGGGGCTGTTTCTCAGCCAAGGGGCCTGGCCATCTGGTCCGCATCCATGGGAAGATGGATAGCACGGCCTACCTTGAGATTTTGGCCAAGAACCTCCGCTCCTCCATCAAGGATCTTAAGATGGGCCGTCATTTCATCTTCCAACAAGACAACGACCCAAAGCACACAGCCAAGAAAACCAAGGCCTGGTTCAAGAGGGAAAAAATCGAGGTGTTGCAGTGGCCTAGTCAGTCTCCTGACCTTAACCCAATTGAAAACTTGTGGAAGGAGCTCAAGATTAAAGTCCACATGAGACACCCAAATAACCTAGATAACTTGGAGAAGATCTGCATGGAGGAGTGGGCCAAGATAACTCCAGAGACCTGTGCCGGCCTGATCAGGTCTTATAAAAGACGATTATTAGCTGTAATTGCAAACAAGGGTTATTCCACAAAATATTAAACCTAGGGGTTGAATAATAATTGACCCACACTTTTATGTTGAAAATTTATTAAAATTTAACTGAGCAACATAACTTGTTGGTTTGTAAGATTTATGCATCTGTTAATAAATCCTGCTCTTTTTGAAGTTTGCAGGCTCTAACTTATTTGCATCTTATCAAACCTGCTAAATCTGCAGGGGGTTGAAGACTACTTGTAGGCACTGTACATGTTTGGTATCTATGAACTTGTACTGACCTGAGGCATCACACCAACACATCAGTTTTACCATATAGTGAACATGGTGAAAAAAGTATCTCAAAAACAATCATGCAATTGCACTTTTTTTGCAATTTCACTGCACTTGGAATTTGTTTTTCAGTACATTATATGGTAACATTAAAAAGTACAACTCGTCCCACAAAAACAAGCCCAATATGGCAAGATTGGCGAGAAAAATAAAAAAGTTACGGCTCTTTGAAGAAGGGGAGCAAAAAACGGAAAATCACCTGGGGGTGAAGCGGTTTATGAATCAAACACCTGCTGTGAATTTTCCATTAAGCTCTTTGTTAGAGAACAGCAAGTTGTGCAAAAAGTAGTGAAACATTGAACAGTGGGACATGTGCATTCAAAGGTTCACCCGAAAAAGTACATTTTAGGATCATCCCGAAATTTCACACAAAAGCCAGATATCCCTATCTTTTTGTGAATAGTGCAAATAAGTAATGTATTACAGGCTATGCATTAATTAGTAACATTTTCTTTTGGCCCTATCTTGTTGTCACCGATTTGGTGCATTAAAGATTGCAAGGAGACTTAACACAATCTTGTGCATGAGCCTTTTGAGACGGCGTCCGGGATCCCGAGATGTTGGCTATGTGTGCTCAGTATGTTTGGATATCTGGTAATGTTTTACATGTTTTAGTTTAGTGCAAATACCATACTATCACTCACTGCCAGCTAGCGGTGTGGAGATCAATGCAAGCAATGGTGAGGCTAATGATAAATATCTGTATGAGCTGGAACAGGTTGTATTTATGGAAGGAGTGTCATACAGTAAGTATATTCTACCATATTGCACACCCTGAAATACTATCTGATAACATCTTGCCTAATCATGCCTGATCATTTATGAAAAAATGTCAAAAGACGATGGCAGTAGGTCAGAGCAGCCGAGAGACCCAAGAATGTTAAATGTGAATAATTGGGTCTAGTTTACATGTACAACTTGTGTTATTGTTCAGCTGCTTAAAGCACCATTCCAGTGTTTTGGGGGGTTTGCAGAGCTGGAGTGGTGCTTTAAATCTAACTCCCTGCCCCTCAACAGTGTTATACTCACCTTCTACGAATATATTTATTTCAGACAAATCCCTTAACAAACAGCCCAAATCTTTAAAATCAGGAAAAAATAAGTAGTTCCATACGAGAGCTGCTGTACATTGCTGCCAGCTTGCATTCCTCTGTATTCAACAGGCTTCAGTAATGATACAGACTGTCACACACTGTTTGGCTCTAAACTCGCAGAGTGTCATGGCAGCATCTGATGCTGTTCACACTACAGAGTCTGACACTCCACTCTATGCTTCCTTTTGTGCTTCTGCGTTCCACAGACCGCCTCGGGCATCAACCAGCTGCGTGCTCATTAGTGATCGGGCTTTCAGGAGTTAATTACTACTAGCCTGCTGGATACATCTTAGATCAAATGTTGTGGGAGACCTATCACAGTCATTCACCTATTCGCCTATTTAAGATGGAGACCATCTTCCCATGCCGACTATAGCTTTAGCTACATCTGTCCATGTGCTGTTGTGTCCCAGTCCTGCTGGTATTGTTTTGTGCATGGAGTTGTGGCGTTCTCTAGTCATCTCGTTTTTTCCTCCCTGCTTTTTATTTTTCTCCTTCTCACTTGTTTTCTAATACCTCTGAGTGAGCGTGCTGAGTGATCCAGTTTTAGTTTCCCCGGTTTGTCCTTATTTATGGGTTCTACTACTCCTGTGCCGGTCTACCCCTAGGGGCGGGAGAAGGGGTATTAGATCAAGGCTGTTCAGGAGCAGGGCAAGGAAGGCGGCCCAGACATTGTAACCATTAGGTTGGGCCACACGGGGCACTACTGCGATGCTCGCATGACACTCGGCTCATGCTGGCAGCACAGGAGCCGAGTGTCATACGAGTGTGCCTGCATCTGAGCTCCGATCATGTGAGCAGACCTCAGCTGCGGGGGGCAGGCTGGCACAGAGGAGGGGAGGGAGGGATTTCTCTCCCTCTCTCCTCCGTAGTCGGCTATTGCCATTCTCGCACTGCACTGGCAGTACACCGGTGTACTGCGAGTGCAGTGCGATTTTTCTCTCGCCCCATTCACTTGAATGGGTGCGAGAGAAAGAGTCTCAGCTTACAATTGCAGCATGCTGCGATTGTTTTCTCGGTCCGATTAGGCTAGAATTGGTCCGAGGGGAATGCGATGTTTTATCGCACTCCATTCGCACCGATTTTCTCGCCGTGTGGCTTAGGCCTAAGACATATTTCTGGGAGCAGGCACAGTTGGGCCCCTAGTCTGAGGGCCAATTTAGGAGTCCTGGTCCTCGGTTATCCCATTACGACCTGTGATAACAGCATAATGGTGCCGTTACTAGGAAGTTGCAGGATGATTCTGCTTCTTATGCCTGGCTGTGTCATGGTTGCTGATTGCCTTGTAAGTATACGCATGATGCCAACTGCAGCATTCAGATATTTACAAAGGACAGTATTGCGTGATGGCATAAACTGTACATTACATGCAATGGTAAAAGAATTGTAGAGCTGTCAAAACTGGGACATGCTAAATATGTTTTATGATCATTTAAATGGCCACTAACTCCTAAATAGAAAGTTTGCTGTGATCCAGAAAGCACTTTAGGTCGTTGCTTCCGATATTGATCGTTCATGAACAAAGTTCTGATTCTTCTGTACAGCGAGTCACTGGAGAAGAGTAGGTCTAGACTCGTCATCCCTCGTTTGCATGCTGGGTATTGCATAGTGAATTTTCTGTGCTGTGTTTGTTTTTGGTAACTGAACTGTTATGAAGATGTTGAGACATTGACCTCTGGAACATGGCAGGCAGCCAGGAATGGTGCTCTGCTTCATTTGTAAACTTACATACAAGTATATTTAGTCTGGTGGAAGAAAGTGAATTTAAAAAAAAAATATCACATGCAGACTGCTCTAGTAGAGATTAGATGGGTTGTGTAATCTGCAAGTATAGTTCTTGCATTGATTACTGTGAAATGCTGTATACACCCCTGTGCTTGGAACCGTTACTATTGAACACCGCACATGGGGCTCTGCATGGAATTTTTATCCCGATTTTAACTGGAACTGTGGCCTAAAAATGCTAACGAATAGGGTATCCTGTTATCCAGGAAAGCCCTTAAAACTGCAAAAGCCAATCAATGTTACCTCAGTGAATTCATTGAATTTTCCAAATTTTCTTTACCTATCTAAATATGATTAAATTAGTAATATGGGTGCTTTTGGTCATTTTCTCATGCTAAATGAGACCACACAATGCACTGTATAAGCAGAGGTGCATGTGCGGAAACCAGGTCAATCAATAGCTTTTTTTACAAAAATAATGTGTTGATGTTTATTATATGTGACATATATATGAATTTATTATGCAGTACATGGTGGACACATTGTCATCATACAATGGAGATGTGGGATTAACTAGTAATGACTTGTGGGGTGTATTTAAAAAAGATGGCATTATCTGTTTAAATCAAGAGCATTTTACAAAGAAAAAATGCATCCTTACTGCTCATACTTTGTAATATATTGTACTATCCAAATTCAGTCCAAGAGCTAATGAGTTCTGTTCTTATAGTTGCATGTATGGTCATAAGACGGTGTATGAACATAAGTCATAGTGTATAGGATGGAATAACTGTTCCCCTTGTCAGAAGACTCACCTAGCCAAATTAGAACTCCTGCTTTGTACTGGTGAGGGGTAAACTCCCAGAAAAATGTGTCTGGTTCGGCTTCTTATGCAAAGTTATATGGCATGGATCAGTAAATGGTTCACATAGACTTTTAAGGCTGCTTTACACACAGCGACATCGCTAGCGATGTCGCTCGTGAAAGCACCTGCCCCCGTCGTTTTTGCGTCACGGGTAAATCGCTGCCCGTGGCGCACAATATCGCTAGGACACGTAACACGTACTTACCTTCCTAGCAACGTCACTGTGGGCGGCGAACAACCTCTTATTTAAGGGGGAGGTTCGTGCGCCGTCACAGCGACGTCACACAGCGGCCCGCCAATAGAAGCGGAGGGCGGAGACCAGCCGCATTAACGACACGCCCATCTCGTTGCCGGAGGACGCAGGAACGCTGCTGTTTGTCTTTCCCGGGGTGTCACATATAGCGATGTATGCTGCCTCAGGAATGACGACCAACCTGCGTTATGCACCAGCAATGATTTTTTGAAAATTAACGATGTGTCAATAATCAATGATTAGGTTAGTATTTTTGATCGTTAACACTCGCTCATAGGTGTCACACTCAACGACGTCGCTAACGAGGCCGGATGTGCGTCACAAATTCCATGACCATGACGACTTATCGTTAGAGATATCGTTGCGTTTAAAGCCCCCTTTAGGCTTGCCACCCCCAATAGGTGGCACTAGTCATCTTCATGTCTGAAAAGGCTATTTGCATAAGATGGTGTGATATGGTGATACAATGCAGAATAAAACATGGTTTCTATTTGTGATGGCCAAAGTAGTAAGAATAAAGTAGCAGTTTCTCTATTATTGATCCCTATTAGTGTGATTAAAAAGGCCTGGAAAATGTATAGACAATGAGTGGCCTACAGCCATTTTGCATCAGTCCTATGATCGTTTTTTTTACGTCAGGGCATTGAGAACATGTTGGACTGACACAAAATGGCAATTGGCCATTCACTATGGTTGCTTTCTTTTTGTCCCTGTTCATGTGCATTGATATACATCACTTACAAGATACTAGTTCTTAATACTGAGTTTCGGGAGCTTCATTCTTTTTAGTTGGATAATATACATGTGGACAATATTGTTGGTATTCTTCTGTTAAAGTAAGAAAAACTCACAAAGGTCACCGAAAATTACTTGCAAGATTCAAGTTGTTTCAATTTATTTTCAACAGAGAAAAATTAAAAAACAAACTAATCAAAATGGCCTGGACAAAAATGATTGTACCTCTAGAAAAGATTGAAAATAATTTGGCCATAAGGACATGCCTGTAATTGGCATCATAAGTGTCTGCAAACTTGTAATCTGTCAGTCTGCCTATATAAGGGGTGAAAAGTAGTCATTGTGATGTTGATATTCCTTTTATTCCAGCAGCATGTTATGTAGGCAATGGCAATTTTCTATTAAATTTTTCTGTTTCTGACATGTGCACTGATAACACTGTTTCTCTTTTGATTTGCAGGTTGCAATTGGCCAATTGTACACCACTAACAAATTGATTATCGAGTCTTCAGGGAACCAATAATACCTCTATCACCTACTGGATGACTGACGCATCGGTCCTCTTGCATTGCATTTCTGGATTAATGCTATTCATTTTCGGCATCCATTCTTAACTAGTCCAATAACCATAGAACTGGTATATATTTTTTTATTTATTAAAAGGTTCAAAGCAGGAATAAAGTAAGGATGTATTTTAACTCTATCCTATTATAAGAAAATAAATCAGACCAATCAGATGAAATCTGTTTTACCTGCATGATTGAACAAATGAAATATAGCTCCAAATGATTGTCTCTTTCTATATGGAAAATAAACTTACAATTACCAACTATTTTGTTGCCGTCTGAGTTTACTAATGCATTATTATATCATATTACATTAGAACCATTAATTAGTTAAAAAAAGACCGGTGCATTGAGTTCCGTTTATAACCTAACTTGATTATCCAGAGGAAGGTAAAACCCTCATGATCCAGATGCTGATTCCTTGATATTAGGAGAAAAATTCCATCCTGATTCCAAAATTCCGCAGTTATTATTAAGCTTTGCTTATATAGCACCTTAATATTCCACAGTGCATTAGATATTATCATCACTGAACCTATTGTGGCTCACAATCTACATTCCCTTTCCTCCCACAATCTTTAGTGTGGGAGGAAACCCATGTAGACATATGAGAATATACAAACTCCTTGCAGATGTTGTCCTTAGTGGGATTTGAAACCTGGATTCCTGCGCTGCAAAGCAAGACTTCTAACCAGTGATCCACCATCTGGTCAGTTCTCTGGATCAATGCTTTATTTCAGAAATCTCATACTATAGTCCTCAATATTATATTTTTAAATAAAGACACTGAGGCCACCCATTTCTTTAAAGGGGTATTCCCCTTTTTCCCCTTCTAATTTCTCCTCAGAATTTAGTCCCTCTTATTCATGTCTCCATATCCTTCATGCAACCCATAGCAATCGTTAACTCTACTTAGATACTGGCTGATGACAGCTCATGCAGCTTTATACCACAACCCTTATTATAATGATGGCCAAAATGCCACTGCTATACTGATTAAATTGGTATCTTTGGTGACCGAATCTGAGCTGTGTTTCTTTTTAAGCAGCGTTTGAAGTTTTCCTTTAATAATGTTTCTGTGCATCGGGGCAGGTCAAGGGGTAGGGTCTTCTGCTTCGGTCCCTCCACTTGGGTGCAGTGACCCATCCGACATAGTCAAGCCCCACTGCACATGCCAATCAACTGCTGCACTCATTTCTGCAACTTTGATAAAACATTTTACTGCAATGAAACATCCAATACGGAAAGTAAAGGTATTATTTTATTCACCACCCTAGTGCCAGTCTCGCAGTGCTCTTACTTTATATGCGCAAATCCTGGTGGTTGGTTCCCTTTAAGAGTATTAGAGAGCTGATTTGATCTATTATGAAGCCATATCATGGCTGCAATTTTCCACAGTATAGTGAATTTGACATCATATATCAAGAAGCTGCTGTTAATATTACTTCACATATTCTACAGGCCAGTCCAGAGACAACCAGTTACTCTGCATCACTATAGTGTATGGTGACAATGTGATCCATCATAGGATCTGTCAAGGAATGCTGTTTTAGCAAGGGGATCATTTTTTCTATTTTTCATACATGGGTTAAAGTGATGCCTGGATGTCCAAGTTAATGTTCTATAGTCCTCACATCTGAGTTGTCAGTTGTTAATGATCTCAAGGAATCTGGGACCACTGTCACCAAGAAAACTATTGGTAACACATTACACCGTAATGGCTTAAAATCCTGCAGTGCCTGCAAAGTCTCACTGCTCATGAAGGCACATGTGCAGACCCATCTGAATTTTGCCAATGAACACCTGGATAATTCTGAGCATGATTGAGAGAAGGTGCTGTGGTCAGATGAGACAAAAATTGAGCTCTTAACTCACCATGTTTGGAGGAAGAGGAATGCTGCCTATGATCCAAAGAACACCATACCCACTGTCAAGCATGGAGGTGCAAACATTATGTTTTGGTGGTGTTTCGCTGCTAAGGGCACAGGACTACTTCACCGCCTCAATGGGACAATAGATGGAGCCATGTACCAATGAAATCCTGAGTGACAACCTCCTTCCTTCAGCCAGAACATTAAAATTGGGTCGAGTCTCGGACTTCCAGCATGAAAATGACCCAAAGAAAAACATTCAAGGCAACAAAGGAGTGTCTCAAAAAGATGCACATTAAGGTCATGGAGTGCCCTAGCCAGTCTCCAGACCTTAATCCCATAAAAAAAACTTATGGAGGGAGCTGAAGCTTCAAATTGCCAAGCGACAGCATCAAAATCTTAATGATTAAGAGATGATCTGCAAAGAGGAGTGGACCAGAATTCCTTCTGACATGTGCGCAAACCTCATCATCAACTACATAAAACTTCTGAATGCTGTACTTGCCAACGAGTATTGAGTCTTGTTTGCCAGAGGGATCAAATACTTATTTCTCTCTGCAAAAGGCAAATAAATGTATATAATTTATACAATGTGATTTTGTGGATTTTATTTTTGATATTCTATCTCTCACTGTTGAAATTAGCCTACCCTTAAAAATATAGACTGTTCATGTCTTTGTCAGTGAGCAAACTTACAAAATCAGCAAGGGATCAAATACATATTTCCCCCACTGTATAATAAAAACAGTGATGTGAGTCTAGACTATCCACCCCTTCTGACCCAAAAAGAGCAAGATCTTTAAAGATTGCACGACCTTCCATTGAACCTAATTGGTAGAGTCCACCTAATTAAGATGATGTCGATATCAAAATTAATGTATCATCTTCAAACACTTCCCCTGCTTCACAAGCATAAAGATATTGTCCAGCTAAATAGCGCTTTTTCACACTTCATTTGTGGGGGGAAACGCCCTCGCATAGGGCTTAAGAAGTTGATTGCATCTAGGGTTCATGGAGGTCTGAATTTGCCGAACATTCGGGGTTACAATATAGCCTGTTTGACTAGATATATATTGGATTGGATTAAAGGCTCTAGGCATTATTTAGCGTCGGAGCTTGAGAGAGACTGCACAACCTTGGGATCTGGTGGCGTTACTTCATACTAGGCAGACTAATCTCCCAGTGAAAATCAAGCACTCTTCCTAATTTAAAGACACGATTGCAACGTGGAAAGCGCTGAGGAAAAATTATAAACTTCCCCATAAAATATCCAAATACTTGCCTATATGGGGGAATCCAGAGTTTGTGCAAGGGACAAGCCATAAGCTGTTTGAAGAGTGGAAGGTGAGGGGAATAAAGACTGTTGCTCATCTCTTGCACACTTCAGAACCTAGATGGTTGAGTAGAGACGAAATTATAACGCAGTATGGCTTGGGGCCTAACCAGCTAATTCAATATGACCAAGTAAGCTATAGTATTATGACTCAGTTGCATGATGTGACGCAGGAGGTAGTATTTAACTCTTTTGATTGTTTGGTAAAGAACTCAATAACTTCATCAACTATCTCTTTTCTTTATGGAGCCATGCGTGATCTACTAATAGGACAGCACCTGGAAGGTTTTTTTAAATCTTGGGAGAAACAATTTGAGGACCCGTCTATGGGGGTAAAAATTAGGAGAGGGCGGAATGCTCTTCGTAAATCAATTTTAAATGAGCATTGGCGAGAAACCCAATTTAGAATTATGCATAAGGCAATTTATGGTTTCAATCTCCCTCCATCAGCAACAAAGCCAGACAGGCTTACGTTTTGCCCTAAATGTAAGAGTAGTGGAACTGATCTCCTTCACGGGTTGTGGTCCTGCCCCCATTTGAGTCCATTATGGTCACAGATCACAAGTTGTATACAAAAGGTGTGGGGTCTTGACGTTCGGCTCTCACCTGGGTTCGCTCTTTTTCACCATTGGGAGGAGGGGAACGATATTAAAGGGAAGATGACTAACCCACCCAGACTTATACATGTGATACTTCTGGCAGCCAAGAGAGCGATACTTAATAAATGGTTGGAGTCTAGGGTCCCCACAATTGAAGAGATGTTGGGTCAGCTCATGCATCTTCTTGAAATAGAAGGATTGGATGCAGAAAGGAGGGTGGATAGAATACGACAGCACTTTAACAAATGGAAGAAATTCATTTTGGCCTATTGTACTCGAGAGGAGATAGTCAGGATTATGTCACCTTTCAAGGACACAGTCTGGTATCATACCGAAAAATTGAAGGATACATTGGATGGCTTGGAGGTGGGGGAGGAAAGGTCGAAAGGTGACTAAAAGGAACCAAGTTGGGCAAGGAGGAAATAACCGATTTTGAGTGGGACTTCTTTATTCTATGTCATTACAATGTTCAGAAGGGTTAAATAGGAGGGAATGAGAAGTATGTTGGGTTAAGGGGTCGCTGCCTTCCTTTGCTTTACCTTGCCATGTTACGGTTATTGATTCTAAAAATTGGTATGGAATTTGTGATGCTCAAACAGGACAATGTAATGTTTTTGAATTGAATTTTCAATGCTGAATTCGTTTATGCCAGTGTTATGTTATTGAAAAAATTTGAATAAAAATATAGTTTAAAAAAAAAAACAGTGATGTGATATAATCTTGACAAAATAAACAATGATATCTACATCAGCCAGTGAAATCATAGCCATACAGTGCCTGAAAAAGTACTTTTCACATTTTTTTTCTCAAAAATCTTTTATTGAAGTATAACAGCATATTGAAATACAGTACATACAAAGTGAGTACAGTTTCGACATCGAACACATGCCAAGTGAACCACCAAGAGTAGACAGTTTCGAGGTCAAGTACACTTAAAGGGAACCTGTCACCAGTTTTTTGGCCTATAAGATGTGGCCACCACCAGTTGGCTCTTATATACAGCATTCTAACATGCTGTATATAAGAGCCCAGGCTGTGTAGAACATAAAAAACAATTTATAATATTCACCTAACAGTCGTGCTGCAGTGGAGTCTAGTCAGATGGGCGTCTCCGGTGCCGGCGCCTCCTCTTTTGGCCATCTTCATCCTCCTTCAGAAGCCTGTGTGCATGACGCATGCTACGTCATACACACTCGCCGGTCCTGCGCAGGTGCACTACAATACTTTGATCTGCCCTGTTCAGGGCAGATGAAAGTACGCCTGCGCAGGACCTCAATGCCAGTGAGTGTGGATGACGTAGGACGCGTCGTGCACCCCGGCTACAGAAGAAGGACGACAAAGATGGCCGAAAAAAGAGGCGCCAGTACTGGACAACGGAGACGCCCATCTGACTAGAATCCACTGCAGCGCGACCATTAGGTAAGTATTATAAAGTGTTTTTTATGTTCTACACAGCGGCCTGGGCTCTTATATACAGCATGAAAGAATGCTGTATGTAAAAGCCCACTGGTGGTGGCCGCTGCTTACAGGCTGAAAAACTGGTGACAGGTTCCCTTTAAATCTCCTGCTAAAAAAGGAGTGTGGTCGAACATAAGAGCATAAATATTGCTTATGGGCTCATGTAATGATCAAAGTATTTGTCATTGCGTGAAGAAACTGGTTTTTAAGTTTATGTATATCGGGTAGGGTAGGCAATGAAAGGGCAGAAACAGAGGGACAATAAGGGGGGAGACGGGATGTTGGAGGGGGGATGCCACAAGATATTGGGCAGTTGAGAGGTGATGAAATTGCAGGCAAAGGCAGAGTCGGACCCAAACTCCCTCGCCGTTGGACACCTCCGATAACCGCTCCCCAGGCTCTCAAGCCTGACCAAGGTGGTGTCACGTGAGAACCATCGAGAAGTAAGAGGATTCTCTCAACATGATCCACTCCTGCCAAGTGCAAAAAAAACTATTAAATTCAGACTCACTGTGGGCTGATAACCTTTCCATTCTACATATATAATCCATTTTCAGAAACCAATCCGTTATGGTTGGGACTTCCTTGGATCGCCAGCGCCTTGGAAAAATGGATCTGGTGGCTGAAAGACTGTGTTTAAACAGGCCAGTCTTGATATTCTTAAAGGACCCTGGCAACATAGAGAGAAGGCCAACTTGGGGGGAAATGCGAGGTTGTTCCCCTCAGATATGACTAAAGATCTCAAAACCTTTACTCCATAGTCGGTGAATCGGGGGGCATTCTCACCATATGTGCAACATAGTACCTTTGGCTGTCTCACATCTCCAGCAATTGTCTGATGTGATAGGGTAGAACCTCTGTAAGTCAGCTGGGCACGTATACCATCTGGAAAGAATTTTGTAATCATTTTCCTGCAATTTACAAACCGTCAGAAGCTTGTATACACATAGGAAGGCTTTCCTCCACTCTTGTTCTGAGAAAGATGCACACAATTCTTTTTCCCACTCCCTGACAAACCACAAGTCTTTAAGGTCAGGTAGGGATATTAGGATATTATAAATCTGGGAGATTGTGCTTTCAGAATTGAGTTTTGTATCAATAGCTTTTCATAGGCAAAGTAAGGGGTATGAGTCTGGCACTAGGGAGAAAGGATGAGAGAAAAGATCTATATTTTAAGTAGAACAATGGAACAGGGTCATCCTGACATAGCGCTCTCAACTCTTCTAACGAGGGTAAAGCCGGGAGGCCAATGAGGGTCTGCTGAAGTCTCGACTTGGAATTGCGGGACCAGATAAGAAATTTATTGACCCCTACTGCTGGAGGAAAGGCAGGGTTATCAAATAAGGGTGTCATTGGGCCAAGAGCTTATATTTGACTATGGCTTTATCCCACTCCCGCAGGAGATCCCGCGTCAAAAAGGAGATAGTCTCTGGCCAGACGCATATCTCTTGGTATCCATGGCAGGGATGTTAGACTTAAGTCAGACAAACAGAACTCAACAGCTATCCAACCTTTCTGGTCCAGTCTGTGGAACCAATCAACCACCCTAGAAAGAATAGTTGAGATATAGTACAGGTGAAAGTTTGGCAACCCCGTATCTCCTCTGTGTTTAGGTCTGGTAAAAATCTGTTCCCCAATCGCAGTTTGCTCATTCTCCAGATGAACGTGTTACATGCTCTGTTAAGAGCCCTAACATGTTCCCCATTGCCCTATCCTGTCCCCCATTGCCCTATCCTGTCCCCCATTGCCCTATCCTGTTCCCCATTACCCTACCATGTCCCACATTGCCCTACCATGTCCCACATTGCCCTACCATGTCCCACATTGCCCTACCATGTCCCACATTGCCCTATCTTGTCCCACATTGCCCTATCCTGTCCGCCATTGCCCTATCCTGTCCCACATTGCTCTATTATGTCCCACAATTGCCTTATCATGTTCCACATTGGACTATCCTGTCCCACATTGCCCTATCACATCCCACATTGCCATATCTTGTCCCACATTGCCCTATCCTGTCCCACATTGCCCTATCCTGTTCCCCACTGCCCGATAATGTCACTTGTAAAGTGACACCGCTTCTCACCCATCACGGCCCCTGCATCTAAAATGATTCTCCCTGTCATATTCGGCTCCACAGGAGCGCTCACCTGGTGCCTGTGTGTCTTCTTCTTCAGTGCGGCCTTGGTGATGACGGAGGTTGGTGTGGTGCTGAGGAGCTCCTCCACCTCAGTCCTGGCGCCGCACTGTTCAAATGTATGCGCGCCTGAAAGACTAGCATACATTTGAATATGAGAGGCGAAGTCTGCAGGTCCTGCGCGCACCTCATTTTGTGCAGGCCTGAGGACTCCCGCAGTGGAAGGACATTTGGTGAGTCACATGAACGTGCAGACAATTCATTACAAATAATGAGGTAAAAAAACTCACCAAATACTCAATATGTGCACATGGGCCAAGGAATTGTGCACACGTTCAGTATTAGAGGTTTTGTTACCTTAATATTTGTTAAGCTATGTTCACATAGGGCAGTTTTGCAGGTTTTTTTCATTGTTTTTTTTCATTGGTTTAATGTAAATAAATGCTAATAATAAGCTGCAGCTTTTGCTCAGATTTTGCTGCAGAAAAAAAACCCTGTGTGAACATAGGCTAAGGCCATGTTCAGTATTGGTGTGTTTTTACCTCAGTATGTGTAAGGCCTCGTGCACACCCTGAGAATTTGAGTATTTTACTTCAGTATTTGTTAAACTATGTTCACACACGGAGTTTTTGCTCAGTTTTTTCATTCTTTTTTTTGGGCAATAGTCTGTTTACAGATTAAAGTTGGACTGTTCAATACTCTAATGCTATAATACTCTGCCTTAGTGGTTTTGTTTTTTAAACTGAAGCGTATATTTATTAGATTAGTGGATGTTTTTTAAGTTATCGTTTCGGCAACTATTTTTTAGAAATTATCTATTTCAGGTGTTTGACACATGACCCGTCACATGCCCGTGTTTAGGGATGGGGGGAGCCTACAGGTCCTGAACAGCCCGGGGCCCTGGTTACCCTTAATCCGCCCCCGGTTGTAATACCTATTCCTAGTATAAAGGCCGCTTTACACGCTGCGATATCGTTACCGATATCGCTAGCGTGCGTACCCGCCCCCATCGGTTGTGCGACACTGGCAAATCGCTGCCCGTGGCGCACAACATCGCTCAGACCCGTCACACTACTTACCTGCCTAGCAACGTCGCTGTGACCGGCGAACCGCCTCCTTTCTAAGGGGGCGGTTCGTTCGGCGTCATAGCGATGTCACTAAGCGGGCACCCAATAGAAGCGGAGGGGTGGAGATGAGCGGGACGTAACATCCCGCCCACCTCCTTTCTTCCGCATTGCCGGCGGCCACAGGTAAGGTGAGGTTCCTCGTTCCTGCGGTGTCACACATAGCGATGTGTGCTGCCGCAGGAATGACAAACTACATTGTACATGCAGCAGCAACGATAATTGGGAATAGGGGGGCATGTCACCGATTAGCAATTTTGCACGTTTTTGCGACGACATCACTAAAGCGGCCGGATGTGCGTCACAAATTCCGTGACCCCCAACGAGATCACTTGAGCAATGTCGTAGCCTGTAAAGCGGCCTTTACAGACACAAGGGATGTAGCAGTGCTGAGATTGTTGATTATTAGTAGCAGATGTCAGGACAGCTTTAAATCTCTTCCTGCTGTGAATAAGCGCTCCCTATATCACACACTGCAGTAACAGACTGTATGCACGACTAATAAGAGGATTTTTTTTTTTTTGGCAGTTTAAAACAGGAACGGCTCTCTCCTAACTAAGCAATGCACTAAAGGTGGCTTTACACGCTACGATATTGCTAGCAATTTCTAGCGATATCGAGCGTGTAAGTACCCGCCCCCGTCGCCCATGTGTTATCGTGTGATCGCTGCCGCTGCGAACATTATCGCTACAGCAGCGTCACACGCACTTACCTGGTCGGCGGCGTCGCTGTGACTGCCGAACAATCCCTCCCTCAAGGGGGAGGGACTTTCAACGTCACCGCGACGTCACTAAGCGGCCGGTCAATCAAAGCGGAGGGGCGGAGATGAGCGGGACGTAACATCCCGCCCACCTTCTTCCTTCCGCATTGCGGCCGGTGGCAGGTAAGGAGACGTTCCTCGCTCCTGCGGTGTCACACATAGCGATGTGTGCTGCCGCATGAGCGATGAACAACATGGATAAACAACCTTTACCGATTTTTGAGTTTGGGACGACCTCTCCATGGTGAACGATTTTCACCATTTTTGAGGTCGCTTAAGGTCGCTGGTAAGTGTCACACGCTGCGATATCATTAATGACGCCGGATGTGTGTCACTAACAACGTGACCCCGACGATAAAACATTAACGATATCGTAGCGTGTAAAGCCACCTTTAAACTATCCCTACACCTGGTTCTACGATTTACACAGCTGGTACAGCTAGTGGACACTGTGTTGTTGTTATTATTATTATTATTATTATTATTTATTATTATAGCGCCACTTATTCCATGGCGCTTTACAAGTGAGAGAGGGTATATGTACAACAATCATTAACAGTACAAGATAGACTGGTATAGGAGGAGAGAGGACCCTGCCCGCGAGGGCTCACAGTCTACAGACAGTGTTCAGCCCTTACACGGACTAATATAAGTTTGCTGTATAAACACTTTCCCGCACACAGTACAGTCTCACTACACCGGCAGCTCAGGAATTAATGCGTGTTCACAAAATGGCAGCAGCCTTATGTAGCCTAGAAAAAGGCGCCAGGAAGGCGAAAATGAAAGTATCGGAGCGAATACCATATTAGCCGTCGGATAGTGAATACCTCGAATACTCCATTATCCGCCAGATACCGAATAGTGGCGAATACATTCGATCATCCCTAACAATGATTAAGGCCGCTCACCCGATCGAAACGCATCTTGCATATTCCTAAGACCCGTTTCAGATGTCAGTGATTCTGGTACGTTTGTGCTTTTATTTTTCTACGTACCAGAATCACTGACATACGCAGACCCATTATAATCAATGGGTCTGCGCACACATCAGTGATTTTTTACTGACCGTGTCTGCATGCGGTGTACACGCGTGTCCGTGATTGCTGCACGGAGACATGTTAGGTTTTTTTTGGCATCACATATTTCCCACGGACCACGCAGTGGTGTGATCCATGTGTCATCCGTGAAACACGTGCCAGAAAAAAGCGTGCTTATGTGCCGCACAGTGCAGGGAATCTTCTGGCCATGGGTAGGTCAGGTTAACTTCTATGGGAATCGTGATGCCACTCTCGTGTATTTGCGGTCGGGGAGTGACCGCCACTGTAGTTTAGAGGATGCCTGGGGCGGATGTTAGATGCAGTCAGTTGATGTGGCCTCCGGAGAGTGAGGTTGGCCCCAGGGCCCAGTGTAAGGGAGGCTTTACACGTTGCGACATCGCTACCGAAATATCGTCAGGGTCACGTCGTTAGTGACGCACACCCAGCGCCGGTAGCGACATCGCAACGTGTAAATCATAGTTGCGACGATAAACGATCGCAAAAGCGTTGAAAATCGGTGATCTGTGTAGCGTTGTTCATTTCCATAATGTCGGGTCGACCGCAGGTACGATGTTGTTTGTCGTTCCTGCAGCTCTACACATCGCTGTGTGTAAACCTGCAGGAGCGACAAACATCTCCTTACCTGCGTCCCGAAGGCAATGCGGAAGGAAGGGAGAAGGTGAGCGGGATGTTACGTCCCGCTCATCTCCGCCCCTCCGCTTCTATTGGCCGGCTGATTAGTGACGTTGCGGTGACGTCGCTGTGACGCCGAACGCACCTCCCCCTTGAAGGAGGGATTGTTCGGCAGTCACAGCGACGTCGCCCAGCAGGTATGTGCGTGTGAAGTTGCCGTAGCGATAATGTTCGCTACGGCAGCAATCACCACATTTCGCATGTGCAACGGTGGCGGGTACTATCGCACTCAGCATCGCTAGCCGATGCTAGCAATGTCGCAATGTATAAAGTACCCCTAAGTGTGTAGTACCACAGGTCGCAGAAGAACTCACACACAAGCAGCAATGTCAGGGTTTTTACTCACTTTCAGATGGCAGGGGTGAGGTAACCCGGGCGATGCTATGATGGACCAGCAGGAACCAGGTATCCCTTCGGCTGATTAGTACCCTACATACAACAATTCAGGTCCACAAATACATTTTTAAACAACCATAGAAAATTTATTAAGTGTTATACAAAAACACAAACATAGATTTAAAATACTTTATGCATAGGCCACAACTATAAGGATTCAGGGGAAATGAGTCGCAC
Organism: Anomaloglossus baeobatrachus; assembly: GCF_048569485.1. NCBI lineage: Eukaryota > Metazoa > Chordata > Amphibia > Anura > Aromobatidae > Anomaloglossus > Anomaloglossus baeobatrachus. The sequence goes on from NC_134358.1 coordinate 249,384,888, forward strand.
CACTAAGAGTAGCTATCTGGGAATATATGTGATCAACCCACACATACTAAGTAGGCTAGTATGACATTCTTATAAGCCATACAGATAAATGGTACGCATAACACATAGGCATGTCACACCATAACAGTCATATGCCGCTGGAGTATAGCTGCCACTGAGATGAATGGATGGTATCTGCTATCTCATAAATTTGCACCCATAGAGTATAAATTTAGCAGCACATATAACCGCAGCAGTATCGCAGTACATTAACCCTTTCACGACCGGCCGATTTTTCGCTTTCCGTTTTTTTTTTTCGCCATTCTTTTTCTGAGAGACGTAACTTTTTTATTTTTCAGTCAATATGGTCATGTGAGGGCTCATTTTTTGCGGAACGAGCTGTACTTTTAAATGAAACCATCAGTTTTACCATATTATGTACTAGAAAATGGCAAAAAAATTCCAAATGCTGAAAAATTGCAAAAAAAGTGCGATAGCACTATGGTTTTTGAGATATTTTATTCACTGTGTTCACTATATGGTAAAACTGATGTGTTGGTGTGATGCCTCAGGTCAGTGCGAGTTCGTAGACACCAAACATGTATAGGTTTACTTTTATATAAGGGGTTAAAAAAAAATCGGAAGTTTGTCCGAAAAAAGTGGCGCACGTTTTACGCCATATTCCGTGACCCGTAGCGTTCTCATTTTTCGGGATCTTAGGCTCAATGACGGCTTATTTTTTCCGTCTCGAGCTGACGTTTTTAACGGTACCATTTTTGCGCAGATGCTACGTTTTGATCGCCTCTTATTGCATTTTGCGCAAAAGTTGTGGCGACAAAAAAACGTCGTTTTGGCGTTTGGAATTTTTTTGCCGCTACGCCGTTTACTGATCAGATTAAATGATTTTATATTTTGATAGATCGGGCGTTTCTGAACGCGGCGATACCAAATGTGTGTATATTTTTTATTTTTTTAACCCTTTAATTTTTAATTGGGCGAATGGGGGGTGATTTGAACTTTTAGGTTTTTTTGTTTTTTTTTAATTTTTTAAAACTTATTTTTTTACTTTTTTTTTTTATTTTACTAGTCCCCCTAGGGGGCTATTGCGATCAGCATTCCGATCGCTCTGCAGTATCTGCTGATCACAGCTGGAAGGCTGTAAACAGCAGATACGCTGTCTTTCTCTTTTGCTGTGCTCCGGGCACAGCGAAAGTGAAACCAATTCATGTGTAGTACAGGAGTCATCACATGACCCTGTACTACCATGGCAACTATCGGGAGTCACGTGATCGCGTCACGTGACTTCCGGTTTCGGCGGTAAGTAAAACTTTACCGCGATTGCGCTTATAATGGCGCTGTCATGTATTGACAGCGCCATTATAAGGGGTTAATCGGCACGAGCAGATAACGATTCTGCTCGTGCCTAGCAGGCACACATCTCAGCTGTGAAAATCAGCTGAGATGTGTGCCGATCGCGGCATGCTGCCGCCGGAGGACCGCGGGCAGTAAGATTATGTCATTTAGGACGTAATTTTACGGCCCGCGGTCGTTAAGGGGTTAAACAGCACCTACAAATATACTGTGCCGACCATACATCAATACAGGATCACATAATAAGCATTACCTGCAGCTATTGTATATCGATCGCTACAGCCAAGACAGCCACTCCCACCCCGCTTCCGGTTTCGCCACACTTATAAAATAAAAAACACTTTTACTCACCCGGCTCCAGTGGCGCTCTGTGCAGCCTGTGCTGCCTGCTGCTTCTGAGCCGGCTCATTACTGTCGTGCATATTCATGAATGCATAACACAGCCGACCCGGAAGCAGCTGCTGCAGGGGTCAGGGCTGGCTGGATGCTGCACCGCGGGAGCGTTCAGCACCAAGAAGTGCGGGAGTAGGCACAGATGAGTTGATTGCTATGTGTAATCGCGGACCACGGAGGAGCCTGGATTGCACATAGAAACTAAGGCTATGTCCGCACGTTGCGTCCGAGTACCTGCAGTTTATTCTGCACATTTCCCTTCCCTTGGTTTTTGACCAAATGGCTTTTGACCATTTTTTAGCGCTAAAAACGCATGCGTTTGTACCGCGTTTTTAGTGCGTTTTCAGCGCTTTTTACCTGCGTTTTCACCTGCGTTTCTGCAGATGCGTTTTGTAGATCAAGACACTGAGAAATAAAGTTGAAATAGTCAAAAAGAATGAAAAAAAGAAAAAAAATATAAAATTAACTTTCATTAAAACTATATGGGAAATTATCATTTTTAATGAGAAAATAGTGGTTATGCACATTTTAACAGAAAAATAGGTAAAGTTTATTATTTTTTAGCATTTAAATTTTCGGTTATTGTGTGTGTGTAAAGGAACATTAGAACCCTTTACTTTTTTGCCAGAAAAGCATGCGTTTTTGGAGCCAAAAACGCAGTGGAAAAGCATGTAAAAAGCATGAAAAACGCAATGCTTTTGGTTGCATTTTGCCATTTCTCATTGATTCCAATGTTAAGGAAACGCTGCAGAAATGGCAAAAACAACTGACATGCTGCTTCTTTTTCAGCATGGTTTTTGACCCAAAATATGCAAATTAAACGCTGCTAAAAGAAAAGCAAAGTGCAGACAGGATTTCAGCTTTTCCCATAGACTTTGCTGGAAAACAAAAACGCATGCGTTTTAGCGCAAAAACGCTGCCGCTAAAAACGCTGCAGAAACGCGGTAAAAAACGCAACGTGCGCACATAGCCTAATGGGTTTTTTTTTACCTTGGAAGCACTGTTGCCGGACAATCTCCTTTTCCATGCGGGACTCTATGACTTTATTGAGTGAAACTGTGGTGTCAGACAGTCGGACATTCAAACTACAGCAGTAGGACCAGGAACTATTGAGCAGTCTGCAGTAAAAGTGTGCTTTGAAATCTAATATATCATACCTACAATATTCAAGTGTTGTGCCGACAGTAAGGATGCGACAGAAATACTGTAACTGTTAATAAAAGACTGTTGAAAAAGGAACTAGAATCTGTTCATGTGAAAATTTATGCCTGTGAATACTTGGTGGAAGAATCCTGGTCTACACGAGGGCCTATGCACAGGTGTGGCATGCACACTCAAAGACCACACATCCCACCAGGAAAACCGCCACCAATCTCTTCCCCCTTGCTCAGTGGAGGGGACAAGGGTGCCAGCCACTGAAGGAGAAGTGCTGAGCAGAAGCATAAAACCTCCTTGCCCGCGACTACAGCTAAGCACCCTCAGCCCCTCTACAGCTGCATGCTAAGTGTATATTTGTCCCTCTTTCTGTTCTTCAAATGTTGGGAGGTATGACACTACTGTGGTAATCACTAGACTTAATTAGCAAGTTTCCTCTGCAGGTATAGACAGTTTGAACTTCCCTATTTGAGTAGGATATAGACGCAATAGCACTATATTCTGACATTCCCTCACACACATTCTTATTTGCTCACTCCTGCAGCAATCAGCAGGGAGGAAGTTATTATAATCATAAGTTTTTCCATAAAGTGTACTGGAAAATGCCAAAAAAAAAATCAAATGTGGGGTTAAAAAAAATCAGAAGTTTGTCCAAAAATAGTGGCACACATTTTGCACCATTTTCCACGATCCATAATTTTGGTGTGTGGAATATTTTTGCTGCTACGCCATGTACCAATCAGATTAACTGATTTTATATTTTGATAGATCGGGCATTTCTGAACGCAGCGATACCAAATGTGTGTATATTTTTTAGTTTTTTTAACCCTTTAATTTTCAATGGGGTGAAAGGTGGGTGATATTTCAAAACTTTTTTCTACTTTTTTTTAAATTTTACTAGTCCCCTTAAAGGGCTATAAAGATCAGTTACCTGATCGTTCATTCTTTTCTCACGATCAGAGCAGCACCGCTCAAATCGGTAGAAATGCTCATCTCTTGTAACCTGCAGTACTCGGCTGCTTGTTACAGGACCTGAGTCATGTGAGCTACAGGAGTCATCACATGATCCTGTGCTACCATGACAACCATCACATCCCCGTGATCACGTCACATGACTTCCGGTGGCAGGCGATGAGTAAAACTTTACCACGATTGCCATTAAAATGGCGCTATCACATTTTGACAGTGCCATTTAAGGGGTTAACAGGGACGGGTGGATAGCGATTCCACTCGTGCCTGCGAGGCACAAGTTAGCTGTAGAAATCAGCAGCCGGTGGGGATTAACACTACGGCCGCTAGGACATAACTTTAATGCCAGCGGTTGTTAAGGGGTTAATGGCATTCATTTGAAACTGTGACGCAGCATCCAGATGACCTACAAATTGGACCTGCTGCACTTCAAAAACACCTTTCTCCAGCTTAGCAAATAAATGCTTGTCACGAAGAATCTGGAAGATCTGCTGGACATGTCCTCGGTGTTCCTGAGAATGTGAGTAAATTAAAACATCATCAAGATAGATCATCACAAATCTACTTAGAAGAGAGCAATATATGTCATTTATGACATTCTGAAAAACCACTGGAGCATTGGTCAAGCTAAACAGCATCACCAGATTTTCAAAATGACCCTCTGGCTTATTAAAAGCATTCATCACACTGTCACCATTTAGCAATTGCTAACTGATTAAACAGGTCTGATATAAGGGGTAATGGATAAGGATGGCGGACCATGATTTTATTATTCTCTCTAAGGCCTGTTTCACACGTCAGTGAAAACCACAGACATTCTTCACTGACGTGTTAAAAACGCATATGTCCCTCTGTGTGCCGTGATTCACGGTACATGTCAGTTAGTCCATGTGCAATCTGTGATCCGTGCTCCGTTATGTGTGATTGCACATGGACGTATACTCAGCTGTATTTTCTGTCGCCGCTGACCTCCGCTGCAGCTACTTCCGACTGTGGCTGCATACATGAATATGCATGCCAGTAATTAGCTGCCTTTGAAGGAGCAGCCAGCAGAGGCCAGAGGCAAGCGTCCCTGGAGAAGGTGAGTTTAAAATGCTTTTTATTTTCAATGTCCATGTTTTTCTGGAAAGTGTTTCACGGATTACACCATAGTGTGGTCCGTGGGACATCAGGTATGCCAGAAAAAAAAATGGACATATCTCCATGCGGCAATCACGGACACGCATGTGAAAAATCACTGATGTGTTCGCAGACCCATTGATTTTAATGGGTCTGCGTATGTCCGTGATTCTGGTACGTATAAAAACTAGCACATACGTACCAGAATCAATGACGTGTGAAACAGGCCTAAGGAAGAGAGAGATTACATAAATAAGACTTAGGCAATTTTGCACCTGATAAGAATTCAATAGCACAATCATTTGTCCTATGAGGTAAACTATAATAATAGAGAGCGCAATAGGATCTTAACTGGTTAAAAATTGAGGTACATATGAAGAGACACTCACCTGGCAGGGTTGTGGAAGGCACAACCCCTATGTATGCATAAAAGATAAATGGTGGCTGCCGCAGTCCCACGTGGAAATTCTTGAGTACTGAATAGAAGAAAGGGTGGAATACTGCGCTGCCACCAATACAAAAAATCTGTTGATAAAAAATATTGAGTTTATCATTTTATGGGTCAACGCATTTCTGGGATCAAGTCCCCTTTCTCAGGACCAAAGAAATGAACAGTTAGATGATTAGATAAATACCATGGAATTTGCGCCTCCTTCATGTGTTTTTGTTTTTTTTTATAACTGAATGTTTTATTAAATTTTTTAAACAGACATGGAAAAAGTACATGAATGCATAGACATGTCTCACAAGCATATGAGCAATAACTGTAAACCGAGAATCAGTGTACATCTCATACTATCCACTAATACAATAAAAACAGGGAATGTGACAAGACAAGCAAAACAATACTAGACAAGGAGATATAAGGAGGGGGGGGGATGAAGTGGTGAGGGTGGATATATCAGGCTTCCATCAAAACCATACCTTACTATTATTCTTTATTGGCCCAATAGGTGTCCCAAAGTGACCAAACGCCCTCAACATGATCTACCGTGTTATTTGACAGGGCAGATAAATACTCCATCCTTCTCACATCTTGGATCAGAGAATGGAGATCTGTAAGTGAGGGTGGATGGGCCGATCTCCAGTTACGGGCAATCAGACATCTAGCTGCTGTGGTTATATGTAACAATAACCGCTTCACTCTTTTCCCCAGTTGAACAAGTGGTATATTTAATATATAGAATTTAGGATCCAGGGGAACCCGAAGGCCAGTTACTTTATATATAAAGATATGGCATTTAAAATTAGAAGAATCTCTGAAATATTTCATATATCATATATGTATCATCTGGCTTATCTTCTGGGCAGGGGGTAATTAAAATACAGTATATATCTGAGATGAGGCCTTTAGTAGAGACCCCAGCTCTGCATAATCTCTCAAAAAGTGTAGGGATACAGACTTCTAAGGAGGTAAAAAGGGAGTGCACTTCATGTGTTTTTTATACTTCTCTGCCCCCCTATTGCCTGTTTTCCTGAATAAATCTAATGTTTGTGTCCTGATCATAGACGCCTGATAGCTTTTTTTTTTCTTTTATATTTTTTTTCTTTTATCTTGGTTTAATTTTCAATAGAGAGCCTGATGTAGGCCGGGGCATCTCTCTCCGCTCTGCTGCATTGTTAAATCTAAAAATTCAAATTCTGTTAGAATGGCTGCACCCAGTAATCTAAGTGATACATCACTGGATTCAGGATTTCTTTGCCTATGGCATACTGTTCTCAGATGCGGTAATAAAAACCTGTTGACAGATTCCCTTTAATTGCTTGGTTTATTTTAGAAGAAGCACAAAAGACTGAACATATGAAAAGAAAGTCAATTGTACATAGAAATGAACAGGCTCATTCTTTTAAGTGTTTTCGAAGAGGCTTGTCCAAGTATTTTCCGCTCCAAAAAGGCCAGAAGAAAAGATGCATACCCTTAAGTACACTCAGCAGACTCCACAAATATTCCTCTTTAATATAAGCTACCTGGTTCTACTGTATAATATGTGTATATATATATATATATATATATATATATATATAGAGAGAGAGAGAGAGAGAGAGAGAGAGAGAGAGAGAGAGAGAGAGATACAGTGCTGACCAAAAGTTTGGACACACCTTCTCATCTCTAGAACAACTATTAAGAGGAGACTTTGTGCAGCAGGCCTTCATGGTAAAATAGCTGCTAGGAAACCACTGCTAAGGACAGGAAACAAGCAGAAGAGACTTGTTTGGGCTAAAGAACACAAGGAATGGACATTAGACCAATGGAAATCTGTGCTTTGGTCTGATGAGTCCAAATTTGAGATCTTTGGATCCAACCACCGTGTCTTTGTAGAAAAGGTGAACAGATGGACTCTACATACCTGGTTCCCATCGTGAAGCATGGAGGAGGAGGTGTGATGGTGTGGGGGTGCTTTGCTGGTGACACTGTTGGGGATTTATTCAAAATTGAAGGCATACTAAACCAGCATGCCTACCACAGCATCTTGCAGCGGCGTGCTATTCCATCCGGTTTGCGTTTAGTTGGACCATCATTTATTTTTCAACAGGACAATGACCCCAAACACACCTCCAGGCTGTGTAAGAGCTTTTTGACTAAGAAGGAGAGTGATGGGGTGCTACGCCAGATGACCTGGTCTCCACAGTCACCAGACCTGAACACAGTCGAGATGGTTTGGGGTGAGCATCTCCTGGAACTCCTTCAAGACTGTTGGAAAACCATTTCCGGTGACTACCTCTTGAAGCTCATCAAGGGAATACCAAGAGTGTGCAAAGTAGTAATGAAAGCAAAAGGTGGCTACTTTTAAGAACCTAGAAAATAAGACATATTTTCAGTTGTTTCACATTTTAAGTATTTCATTCCACATGTTTTAAATCATAGTTTTGATGCTTTCAATGTGAATCTACAATTTTCAGAGTAATGAAAATAAAGAAAACTCATTGAACGAGAAGGTGTGTCCAAACTTTTGGTCTGTATATATATATATAATCAGATATAAACAAACTTCCATTGATAGTCTACTCAATATTTACTGATCATTATGTATTTTACCATAGTAAAAAAAAAAATGTGTACAGGTTTTAGGATCCTGTATGGATTTTTTTCTGGGTGGTGGATGAAATATACAACATTGAATTTATTCTGCTTGGAGCGGTCACAGTGAGTGATTAGTCTTAAGTGCAGAAGAAAATATTTCAGAGATTCTTCTAATTTTAAATGCCATTCCATTTTAGGAAACTGTCATCTTTACAAAATGATTTACAAAATCTAGAGACATGAGGCTTGATTGCGTTGACTACACTGGGTGCAGAATTATGACGTAAGTTGTATTTTAGCAGATTTTTTTTATTATTGATCAACAACTATGTTCTCAATCAAGCCAAAAGACTCATAAATATCAAAGCTTAATATATTTGGAAGTTGGAGTGGGGTTTTCTTAGATTTGGCTATCTTAGGAGGATATATGTTTGTGCAGGTAACTATTACTGTGCAGAATTATTAGGCAACTTAATAAAAACCAAATATATTCCCATCTCACTTGTTTATTTTCACCAGGTAAACCAATATAACTGCACAAAATTTAGAAATAAACATTTCTGATATGCACAAACAAAACCACAAAAAATTAGTGACTAATATAGCCACCATTCTTTATGATGACACCCAACAGGCTACCATTCATAGATTCTATCAGTTGCTTGATCTGTTTATGATCAACATTGCGTGCAGCAGCCGCCACAACCTCCCAGACACTGTTCCGAGAGGTGTACTGTTTTCCCTCCCTGTAGATCTTACATTTTAAGAGGGACCACAGGTCCCCTATGGGGTTCAGATCAGGTGAACAAGAAGGCCATGTCATTATTTTTTCATCTTTTAGACCTTTACTGGCCAGCCACGCTGTGGAGTAGTTGGATGCATGTGATGGAGCATTTTCCTGCATGAAAATCATGTTTTTCTTGAACGATACCGACTTCTTCCTGTACCACTGCTTGAAGAAGTTGTCTTCCAGAAACTGGCAGTAGATCTGGGAGTTGAGCTTCACTCCATCCTCAACCCAAAAAGGTCCCACAAGTTCATCTTTGATGATACCAGCCCATACCAGTACCCCACCTCCACCTTGCTGGCGTCTGAGTCGGAGTGGAGCTCTATGCCCTTTACTGATTAGCCTCTGGCCCATCCATCTGGCCCATCAAGAGACACTCTCATTTCATCAGTCCATAAAACCTTTGAAAAATCAGTCTTAAGATATTTCTTGGCCCAGTCTTGACATTTTATCTTATGTTTCTTGTTCCAAGGTGGTCGTTTTTCAGCCTTCTTTAACTTGGCCCTGTCCCTAAATATGGCACACCTTGTGCTTTTTGATACTCCAGTAACGTTGCAGCTCTGAAATATGGCCAAACTGGTGGCAAATGGCATCTTGGCAGCTTTAAGCTTGATTTTCCTCAATTCATGGGCAGTTATTTTGCGCCTTTTTTGCCCAACACGCTTCTTGCGACTCTGTTGGCTATTTGCCATGAAACGCTTGATCACGCTTCAGAAGTTTGGCAATTTCCAGACTGCTGCATCCCTGTGAGCCCGTCAAATCTCTCTTCTGACCCATTTTGCCAAAGGAAAGGAGGTTGCTTAATAAGTATGCACCCCTTATATCTGGTGTTGATGTCATTACACCACACTCCTCCTCATTACAGAAATGCACATCACCTGATTTACTTAATTGGTAGTTGGCTCTCAAGCCTATTCAGCTTGGAGTAGGACAACATGTATAAAAAGTATCATGTGATCAAAATACTTATTTGCCTAATAAAGCCCCTTTCACACATAGCGACGCAGCAGCGATCACGACGGGCGACCTGACCTTATCAGGATCGCTGCTGCGTCGTTACATGGTCACTGGTGAGCTGTCAAACAGGCAGATCTCACCAGCGACCAGTGACCAGCCCCCAGCCAGCAGCGACGCGTGGCAGCGATGCTGTGCTTGGTAACTAAGGTAAATATCCGGTAACCATTACCCGATATTTACCTTGGTTACCAGCGCACACCGCTTAGCGCTGGCTCCCTGCACTCCTAGCCAGAGTACACATAGGGTTAATAAGCAAGCCTTTGCTTATTTACCTGATGTGTAGTCCGGCTACGTGTGCAGGGAGCCGACACTGGCAGCGTGAGAGCGGCGGTGCTAGTAACTAATGTAAATATCGGGTAACCAAGGAAAGGGTTTCCCTTGGTTATCTGATATTTACCTTGGTTACAGCTTACCGCAGGCTGCCAGAAGCCGTCTCCCTGCTCCCTGCTCGCTTCAGTTCGTCGCTCTCTCGCTGTCACACACAGCGATGTGTGCTTCACAGCGGGAGAGCGATGAGTAAAAAATGAAGCAGGACATTCAGCAACTAGCGGCGACCTCACAGCAGGGGCCAGCTCGTTGCTGGATGTCACACACAGCGACAGCGACAGGACGTCGCTGCTACGTCACAGAAAATGGTGACTTAGCAGCGACGTCGTTGTCGTCGTCGCTGTGTGTGACACCACCTTAAGTCTGCACACAGTGTATATTCTTTCTGGTAGAACACGGCAGAGCTTTAGTTGTTCAGCATTTACTAAACAGCTATGGCACAAGATACTATCCCTTTCATCATGGCTAGTGTCTTATTGAGTCTACCCAAATATTTTAGCATCATTTTCTGTGTGTTCAACATGGAAATTGATATCTTTTGCATTTTTTGAAAAAAATGTTTGATCCTATTTTTTTAGCCAATTTTTATTTTCCTGTTTTTTTTTCTTAAATTTTTATAAAGTTGTTCATTCATTTCAACCAATGAGGCTCTGGAAAGGTCTAATATACTCATGAAGTTAGCAAAAGACAAAAAGTGTAACAGTATAGGGCTTGCCTTATAGAGAATTTTTTGATCCAACTGATTAGCCTACACAAAGTCTTACTAGACATGTTGTATAATATATGTTGTCATTATACATTAGTGACCTCTTAGATATTTTGCTAGTAGTGTTACTATAACATATAATTAGTCATATATGTTGAATTGAGGAGGGTTAAGGGGGTGTTATACGCAGCGATATCGCTGGTGAAAGCACCCGCCCCCGTCGTTTGTGCAAATCGCTGCCCGTGGTGCACAAAATCGTTTGGATCTGTCACACGTACTTATCTGCCTTGCGAAGTCGCTGTTGCCGGCGAACTGCCTCCTTTCTAAGGGGGCGGTTCGTGCAGCGTCACAGCGACGTCACTAAGCGGCCGCCCAATAGAAGCGGAGGGACGGCAATGAGCGGGACGTAACATCCCGCCCACCTCCTTCCTTCCTCATTGCCGGCGGCCACAGGTAAGCTGCAGTTCGTCGTTCCCGAGGTGTCACACGTAGCGATGTGTGCTGGCTCGGGAACGACGAACAACCTACGTGCACGACAATAACCGATTTTTTAAAAAGGAACGACATGTCAACAATGGACGATAAGGTATTTTCCATCATTAACGCTCGTTCCTTGCTGTCACACACAACGACGTCGCTAACGATGCCGGATGTGCGTCACGGAATCCGTGACCCCGGCTATATATCGTTAGATATGTCGTTGCGTGTAACGGGGCCTTTACCTGTATTTTTAATGGCGACCTGATACCTCTATGTAAAGGGAACCTGTTGTCTGATTCATGCTGCCCAAGCCGGCATGAATTAGAGTCTGGCTGCACCATTATGACCATGCATCTTTTATTCTGAAACACGACAGCATTGCTAAGCAAACATATGTGAACAGCTGGGCATGGATCGTGGGACCAATTTATTAAGACTTGCATTGCACGTGTCAGTCTTAATGAAGGGGGATTGCTGAAGTATGATGCCCCTAATTCATTAATAAGTGCACACTATTTAATGAATTAGGCACATCTCTTTTTTTATAAATTTAACTTGTATTAACATTATCAATAACACAGGAAGCACCGTATTGTACAGAATAAAGCACAATGTCAGAACACAAGCATTGTATCGAGGAATTAGGCACATCTCGTAATAGGTGTGAACCACCAGCAGAAATGTTACTCCAGTCCGGTACTGGAGTAATCATCAAGATTAAGTTAAGTCGGGGAACTTTTTATGCATTTAATGGGCAGCTGTAGCCATGCATCATCCTGCCCCATGCTCCACCCATGCTAGGCCCATCTTTGGATAGCTAGCCAAGACTGCCAAAAGCTGGAATATTTCTGTTCAACTTCCAAGTTATGCAAAAATATTACGACTTATTAACCTGTTCACATCGGGGCCAATTTCCGTTTTTGAGGGGTTTTTTTCTTCCATTCTTCCCAGAGCCATAACGTTTTTTAATTCTCTTTCCTCATAGACGGCATTTTCCAAGAGCTATAATGTTTTCACATGGAGAGGACATGTGAGGATTTGTTTTTGCGCCCGAGCCGTTGTTTTTATTGACTATATTTTGGGGAAGACACGATGTTTTAATAGCTTTTTTTTTTGTTGTGAAGCTCAAGAAACCTTAATTCTGCCGTATTGGTTCATTTTCTCATTATGCTGTTTGCCGATCAGATCATTTTGTTTTATATATTGATAGATTAGTCTTGTATGAATGCAACAGTATAAAATATGTCTTTATTAAATTTTAATGTTGGGAAAAAGTGGATGGTTTTGAAACTTTTTTTTTTTAACTTTTCACCATATTTATTAGTTCTTAAGGGACTTGAACCTGTGATCATCCGATAGCATGTGCTATATACAGCAAAAGTCATGTTCTCCTATGAGCTCCACCCGTGGCTCTTACAAGAAAATAATATCTGAAAATAACAGCCATTATTTTTGCAAAAAATGATGGCTTGGCTTGCAAGCTCGGATCAAAGTCTGGCAGCTGGCATCAGGGCTGTGGAGTCGGAGTCGTGGAGTCGGAGTCAGAGCTCATTTTGGTGGAGTCGGAGTCGGTATAAAATGCACTGACTCAGACTCCTAAAATATATAATAAATTGGGGACAGTAGCAGGGCCGTATTTGGAGTTCATGCTGCCCTAGGCACTGTCAGTGGTGGCGCCCTCTTCTGATCAGTCAGTTTAAGGGTATGTGCCCACAGCATTTTGTTTTCAGACAGATCCACCCTGTAACCTGCCCAAAAAAACAAACTATGAAATCCAAAAAGAATGAACTCATACACTGCAATGTAAAAACGACTTGCTCTCCATATGTTCAGTCTTTAGTTTTTTTAAGCGCGTCCTCACACATGAAGCGGCTGAAAGTGGCCGGTCCATTATATGGGCGCCTGCTGCTTGGATGCCGCTTACTAGTTTATTAAATTAAGAAAAATACAGTAGCTAAAAGATGTTGGAAAAACGACCAAGAAGCAACAAAAAAAAAATTATATTTGTGACTGAACATTATGGCTTGGGAACCAACAAAAGATACCCAATATTAGGCTTGGGATCCTAGGCAAAGACACCCACCCTCAGGCTTCGGAACCTGCGATAAAGAGACCGCCCGCGGCTGGCCTTGCACGGCTATCGGCCATGGCTCCTAGGCGATGGGGCTGCCAATTCTCGAAAGACAGCATTATTACAATTCTTAATAGGATTATAATACCAATTCTTAGGGAATTGGTTGTGGTATAACCACCATGGACCAACGCAAGGGTTTGAATAGTGCAGTTACCATTCATTGCGTATTAATAAATAACACCATGTTCAGTGGCATTTTTCTTTTCTTAAACTGAGAGACTCAAAAAAAAAAACCAATGATCCTTGTAGAGAAAAATGTGCTCTTTCTAATGATATCAGAATTGATATACAGTTAGGTCCAGAAATATTTGGACAGTGACACAATTTTCGCGAGTTGGGCTCTGCATGCCACCACATTGGATTTGAAATGAAATCTCTACAACAGAATTCAAGTGCAGATTGTAACGTTTAATTTGAAGGTTTGAACAAAAATATCTGATAGAAATTGTAGGAATTGTACACATTTCTTTACAAACACTCCACATTTTAGGAGGTCAAAAGTAGAGATGAGCGAACCGGTCCCGGTTCGGCTCGAGGTCGGTTCGCCGAACGGAGCTCCCGTTCGAGTTCGGTTCATCGAACGTTCGACGAACCAAACTCGAACTGCATAGGAAACAATGGCAGGCAATCACAAACACATAAAAACACCTAGAAAACACCCTCAAAGGTGTCCAAAAGGTGACAAACAACTCACAACACAACACAAACACATGGGAAAGTGACAAGGACATATACTCATGCGAAAACAAAAGAGCTGAACAAGGAAAAAGAGGAGGACACACAGATATAGGCATGGCACGCCCTTCTAAAATCATGTAAAACACCGCAAGGTGACTCCAAGCGGAGTCTCCCTTTTTTTCCAAAAATTGGGCCCCACACAGACACCTTATCAGTGGCAGCACTTGTGCCCTAGTTGCAAACAGGATGTTTTGATTTGCATCAAGCACATTCAAAAATACGCCATAATTAACCGTCCCCAGGATGACACCGGGGTAGGTAGCAAAGTCTTTCCTGATCCCAGCTCTGTTCATCTTGGCTTCTTTTAAAAACAATGTAAGCAAGGGTTACTCCAAGCGGAGTCTCCCTTTTTTCCAAAAATTGGGCCCCACACACACCCACCCCTTCAGTGGCAGCAGTTGTGCCCCAGTTGTACACTTCACAGCTAGATTTGCATCAAGCACATTCAAAAATACGCTATTCTTAACCGTCCCCAGGATGACACCGGGGTAGGTAGCAAAGTCTTTCCTGATCCCAGCTCTGTTCTTCTTGGCTTCTTTTAAAAACAATGTAAGCAAGGGTTACTCCAAGCGGAGTCTCCCTTTTTTTCCAAAAATTGGGCCCCACACACACCCACCCCTTCACTGGCAGCAGTTGTGCCCCAGTTGTACACTTCACAGCTAGATTTGCATCAAGCACATTCAAAAATACGCTATTCTTAACCGTCCCCAGGATGACACCGGGGTAGGTAGCAAAGTCTTTCCTGATCCCAGCTCTGTTCATCTTGGCTTCTTTTAAAAACAATGTAAGCAAGGGTTACTCCAAGCGGAGTCTCCCTTTTTTCCAAAAATTGGGCCCCACACACACCCACCCCTTCAGTGGCAGCACTTGTGCCCTAGTTGCAAACAGGATGTTTTGATTTGCATCAAGCACATTCCAAATCCGCAAGCATTTACTCTCCCCAGGATGACACAGGGGTAGTAAATTCCTTCTGGATCCATGACTTGTTCATTTTGATGAACGTCAGTCTGTCCACATTGTCACTGGACAGACGCGTGCGCTTATCTGTCAGCACACACCCAGCAGCACTGAAGACACGTTCAGAGACAACGCTGGCAGCTGGACACGACAAAATATCCAAGGCGTAATTGGAGAGCTCTGGCCATTTTTCTAGATTTGAAGCCCAAAAGGAGCAAGGCTCCATTTGCAAAGTCATGGCATCGATGTTCATTTGGAGATACTCCTGTATCATCCTCTCCAGCCGTTGACTATGTGTCAGACTTGTTGTCTCTGGTGGCCTTGCAAAGGAGGGTCTAAAAAAATTATGAAAAGATTCCATAAAATTGCTGTTACCAGCACCAGATACAGTCCTACTGATCTAATAGTGTGGCAATCCAGTAGTCATCATCACTTCTAATTTTGACAATACGAGGGTCATGTTGGAGGTAGTGCAACAAGAAGGCACTCATGTGTCTTGCGCAGCCATGCGGACCAAGTCCACGCTGTGTTTGTGGCATAGAGGTGCTAACCATTCTTTCTTCCTCTGACATCTCCCCCCAACCTCTTTCAACAGAAATTTGACCAAGGTCTCCCTCATCCGCTGAGTCTTCCATGTCCATGGACAGTTCGTCCTCCATTTCT
Source organism: Anomaloglossus baeobatrachus (assembly GCF_048569485.1). Lineage (NCBI taxonomy): Eukaryota > Metazoa > Chordata > Amphibia > Anura > Aromobatidae > Anomaloglossus > Anomaloglossus baeobatrachus. The sequence continues at coordinate 249,400,705 of NC_134358.1, forward strand.
TCATGTTGTCCTGCACCTTCCTCAACATTTAGCCTGCTACCATGTGCCCTTGTTGATCCCTGTCTCCCATGGTCCCATGCCTGCCGCGTTGGTGATGATGAACGTCTGGACCTTGGTAATGTTGTTGTCCCTTGCACATATGAATCCTCCTGTAGTTCCTCCCCTTCCTGTTGTCCCACCCCCTGACTCCGAATAGTGTTTAGCGTGTGCTCCAGCATGTAAATGACTGGAATTGTCATGCTGATAATGGCATTGTCAGCGCTAAACATATTCGTCGCCATGTCAAAACTGTGCAGAAGGGTGCATAGGTCCTTGATCTGAGACCACTCCATCAGGGTGATCTGCCCCACCTCTGCATCTCGTTGGCCCAGGCTATACGTCATGACGTATTGCACCAGGGCTCAGCGGTGCTGCCACAGTCGCTGTAACATGTGGAGAGTTGAATTCCAGCGTGTCGCCACATCGCATTTCAGGCGATGAGCCGGCAGGCCGAAAGACTTCTGGAGCGATGCAAGTCGCTCAGCTGCGGCGCTTGAACGGCGGAAGTGAGCAGACAGTTTTTGTGCCCTGTTCAGAAGGCCATCTAGGCCGGGATAGTGTGTTAAAAATTGCTGGACAACAAGGTTCAACACGTGAGCCATACAAGGCACGTGTGTCACCTTGCCCAGGCGAAGGGCCGCACCCAGGTTTGCAGCATTGTCGCACACGGCCTTACCAGGCTGCACGTTGAGCGGAGACAACCATTTATTAAACTCGGACCGCAGAGCTGACCACAACTCCTCAGCTGTGTGACTCTTATTCCCAAGACATGTCAAGCTAAAGACCGCCTGATGCCGTTGCGCTCTGCTGCCAGCATAGTAATGAGGCGTGCGTGATTCCTTCTGCGCAGTGAGAACGCTGGTGGCCTGACCAGGCAGGCTTGGGGCGGAGGTGGAGGACCCAGATGAGGTGGAGGAGGCAGAAGCAGTGGCGGAACTTGGACAGACAGAGGATTGACACACAAGTCGTGGGGACGGCAAGACTTGTGCAGCAGACCCTTCAACATCTATCACCATAGTTACCCAGTGCCCAGTCAGCGACATGTAACGTCCCTGTCCATGCTTACTGGTCCAAGTATCGGTGGTGAAATGCACCCGTTCACACACAGAGTTTCTCAAGGAAGCGGTGATGTTGTGTGCGACATGCTGGTGTAGCGCGGGCACACCTTTCTTAGAGAAGTAGTGGCGACTAGGCATCTGGTACTGGGGCACAGCGACAGACATAAGGTCTCTAAAATCCTGTGTGTCCACCAGGCCGAAAGGCAGCATTTCGGTAGCCAAGAGCTTACAGAGGGATAGAGTCAACCTCTTAGCTTTGTCATGGGTCGCAGGAAGTGGCCTTTTATTTGACAACATCTGAGGGACAGAGATCTGGCTGCTGTGTGTAGACGGTGTTGAGTAGGGTGTCCCTGGAAAAATGCAGGTTTGTGAGGAAAGTGCAGGCGGAGACATGATGTTGCCTTCATCCAACATTGGTGCTATCAATGTCTGAGAGAGCTGTACACACTCACTTGTTTCCCCTTCCAAACCAACTGACGACCTACCAAGCAAAGTGCCTGTTGCGGTTACAGTGGTGGAAGTTGTGCGTGGAAAAACAGGTGTGACAGCTGTCCCCACAGTCCTAGAACATGAAGAGCGCGCGGATGCACTGGAAGGGGCAGGCGGTGGATGGTTCGCTCCGCTAGGCCGCATTGCAGCAAGGTGAGCTTCCCACCGGGACATATGATATTTATTCATGTGACGATTCATGGAAGAAGTTGTCAAACTGCTGAGGTTTTGACCTCTACTAATAGAACCATGACAAATTTTACAGATCACATAATTTGCGCGATCTTTTGCTATGTTAAAAAAGGACCAGGCTAGGCAAGGCTTAGAGGGCATGCGACCTGTTGATCCACCCCGACTAGTGCTCAGAGGCAGAGTGGTGGCTGAGGATGCAGTTGTAGACGTGCTACCAGTACTCCGACTCTGTCCAGGAAGGCGCAAGGTAACTTCGTCATCAGTTGCATCCTCCTCCACCACCTCTGTTGACCTCCTCGAGTGCCTGACTGTGGGTTGACAGTAGGTGGGATCTAGAACTTCATCATCAATTGTTGTGTTTGCACTCCCCTCCCCCTCAGACCGAGCCTCTTCTTGCCCTGACCGAATATTTAAGTTGTCATCCCAATCGCGTATCTGCATCTCATCTTCATCAGTATGTTTCTCATTGTCTATAACCACAGGTGTTACAGTTTGTGACAAAGGGTCAACATTATGCTCAGAAACTTGGTCCTCATGGCCTGAATCAGAGTCACAAAGGTTCTGGGCATCACTGCAGACCATTTCATGTTCTGTACTCACTGTAGCTTGGGAGCAGACCTCTGATTCCCAGGCTATAGTGTGACTGAACAGCTCTGCAGACTCAGCCATCTCAGTTCCACCATACTGTGCAGGGCTGATGGAGACTTCAGAGCTGGGAGAAAGCAAGTTTGATTGGGATGACAACTCAGAGGACTGCTGTTTTTTGGATGCGGTACTTGAAGTGGCTGAGAGGGTACTTGTTGAACCACTTGAGATCCATTCAAGCATTTTCCTTTTTTGGCCATCATCTACCTTTGTTCCTGTTGTTCGTGTCCGTAAAAAAGGGAGCACATCGGATTGTCCACGGTAAGTAGTAGACATCTTACTTTTGCTGGTAGATGGTCTATCTTCAGCAGATGATAATGGAGCTTTGCCACCTTCCCCACGGACAAAACCTTTTTTTCCTTTTCCACCACGCCTCTTCCCCTTTCCACCAGCATCTGTCATTTTGCTCATGTTGATTGCGACAAGATTGTGCACTGAAAATGTGGTAGTAAAAATTGAGAGGTGGTGTAGATTGCAGCGGTGGTCTAGCTTTATTAACAGCAGAATAATAAAGAATATATATCCCTGACAATGCAACTACGGCCCTTAAACTGGCAGCATTAATTGCTAGTATAATGGCTTAGTTATAATGAGTTGGAGTGTGTAATGCAGGTAGAGGTGCTGCAAATGTCTTTGCACTAGTGGGACTAGACAAAAGTCCAATAGCCACGTTTAGGATGCCACTAGGTACACTGAGTGTTTGCTAGTATAATGGCTTAGTTATAATGAGTTGGAGTGTGCAATGCAGGTAGAGGTGCTGCAAATGTCTTTGCACTAGTGGGACTAGACAAAAGTCCAATAGCCACGTTTAGGATGCCACTAGGTACACTGAGTGTTTGCTAGTATAATGGCTTAGTTATAATGAGTTGGAGTGTGCAATGCAGGTAGAGGTGCTGCAAATGTCTTTGCACTAGTGTGACTAGACAAAAGTCCAATAGCCACGTTTAGGATGCCACTAGGTACACTGAGTGTTTGCTAGTATAATGGCTTAGTTATAATGAGTTGGAGTGTGCAATGCAGGTAGAGGTGCTGCAAATGTCTTTGCACTAGTGGGACTAGACAAAAGTCCAATAGCCACGTTTAGGATGCCACTAGGTACACTGAGTGTTTGCTAGTATAATGGCTTAGTTATAATGAGTTGGAGTGTGCAATGCAGGTAGAGGTGCTGCAAATGTCTTTGCACTAGTGGGACTAGACAAAAGTCCAATAGCCACGTTTAGGATGCCACTAGGTACACTGAGTGTTTGCTAGTATAATGGCTTAGTTATAATGAGTTGGAGTGTGCAATGCAGGTAGAGGTGCTGCAAATGTCTTTGCACTAGTGTGACTAGACAAAAGTCCAATAGCCACGTTTAGGATGCCACTAGGTACACTGAGTGTTTGCTAGTATAATGGCTTAGTTATAATGAGTTGGAGTGTGCAATGCAGGTAGAGGTGCTGCAAATGTCTTTGCACTAGTGTGACTAGACAAAAGTCCAATAGCCACGTTTAGGATGCCACTAGGTACACTGAGTGTTTGCTAGTATAATGGCTTAGTTATAATGAGTTGGAGTGTGCAGAGGACAGGAGGGTACAGTGCCAGGGTTGTGGGGCTCTGGGTAGAGGAATGGAAGCCTGCCTTTCTATTCCCTCCTAATGGGGAAATGCAGCGACGAAATCCCTGACCTTAGCTACACAGACGCTGTCTCTGTTTTCAGGACCTGTCACCTATGGCTCTGACCCTGCCGGTACCAGCCCTTAAAAGGACTTATAGAAAGTGCTATCCCTAAGCTGTCCAGCGCTGTGTATGGAGCGCATACAGCAGTATCGGCGATAGGACAAAGGACGGAGCTGCGCCAGTGATGTCTGACACCAAGGACGCAGAAGGCAGATAATGGCGTGCTGGAGGAAAATGTCCGGTTTTATAATGCAGGGACATGTGACATGGACATCCTATCACACATGCCGTTGCTTCTCTGGCTAAAAGTCCACTTAGCTGTGTGTGTGTCTAGGATTGGCTGACATGCTGGCCCGCCCCACAAGACGCGCGCGCTTAGGGAAGGAACACAAGGAAAAAAAAAAAATGGCGATCGCCATTATACAAACAGCAGTGATCTGAAGGCGCTGTTCACGCACACTATACACTGAAATTTCATAATAGTGTGAGTCACAGAGTGACTTACACTATTACAGCGGAAAGCCAGCTAGGAATTAGCTGTTTTTTTGCTGCTAGAACTATTATCGAACGTTTCTAGAACTATCGAGCTTTTGCAAAAAGCTCGAGTTCTAGTTCGATCTAGAATAGGCCCAAAAATCACTCGAGCCTAGAACTGGAGAACCTCGAACCTAGAACCACGCTCAACTCTAGTCAAAAGTAATTGGACAAATAAACCAAACCCAAACAAAATATTTTTATTTTCAATATTTTGTTGCGAATCCTTTGGAGGCAATCACTGCCTTAAGTCTGGAACCCATGGACATCACCAAACGCTGGGTTTCCTCCTTCTTAATGCTTTGCCAGGCCTTTACAGCCGCAGCCTTCAGGTCTTGCTTGTTTGTGGGTCTTTCCGTCTTAAGTCTGGATTTGAGCAAGTGAAATGCATGCTCAATTGGATTAAGATCTGGTGATTGACTTGGCCATTGCAGAATGTTCCACTTTTTTGCACTCATGAACTCCTGGGTAGCTTTGGCTGTATGCTTGGGGTCATTGTCCATCTGTACTATGAAGCACCGTCCGATCAACTTTGCGGCATTTGGCTGAATCTGGGCTGAAAGTATATCCCGGTACACTTCAGAATTCATCCGGCTACTCTTGTCTGCTGTTATGTCATCAATAAACACAAGTGACCCAGTGCCATTGAAAGCCATGCATGCCCATGCCATCACGTTGCCTCCACCATGTTTTACAGAGGATGTGGTGTGCCTTGGATCATGTGCCGTTCCCTTTCTTCTCCAAACTTTTTTCTTCCCATCATTCTGGTACAGGTTGATCTTTGTCTCATCTGTATATAGAATACTTTTCCAGAACTGAGCTGGCTTCATGAGGTGTTTTTCAGCAAATTTAACTCTGGCCTGTCTATTTTTGGAATTGATGAATGGTTTGCATCTAGATGTGAACCCTTTGTATTTACTTTCATGGAGTCTTCTCTTTACTGTTGACTTAGAGACTGATACACCTACTTCACTGAGAGTGTTCTGGACTTCAGTTGATGTTGTGAACGGGTTCTTCTTCACCAAAGAAAGTATGCGGCGATCATCCACCACTGTTGTCATCCGTGGACGCCTAGGCCTTTTTGAGTTCCCAAGCTCACCAGTCAATTTCTTTTTTCTCAGAATGTACACGACTGTTGATTTTGCTACTCCAAGCATGTCTGCTATCTCTCTGATGGATTTTTTCTTTTTTTTCAGCCTCAGGATGTTCTGCTTCACCTCAATTGAGAGTTCCTTAGACCGCATGTTGTCTGGTCACAGCGACAGCTTCCAAATGCAAAACCACACACCTGTAATCAACCCCAGACCTTTTAACTACTTCATTGATTACAGGTTAACGAGGGAGATGCCTTCAGAGTTAATTGCAGCCCTTAGAGTCCCTTGTCCAATTACTTTTGGTCCCTTGAAAAAGAGGAGGCTATGCATTACAGAGCTATGATTCCTAAACCCTTTCTCCGATTTGGATGTGAAAACTCTCATATTGCAGCTGGGAGTATGCACTTTCAGCCCATATTATATATATATAATTGTATTTCTGAACATGTTTTTGTAAACAGCTAAAATAACAAAACTTGTGTCACTGTCCAAATATTTCTGGACCTAACTGTATTTTAGGGGTACCCTTTTTGAGAAATTTGACCTAAAAATAGGTAAAATTTGGTTGTTTATAGTTTTTCATCATATGTGGGTGTGAATATTTCCACAAATACATATGGTTTGACTGTGATATTGCAGCAATGCAAAGTCATGTAGATGTGTGGTGTACAGGGCAAAGCACCAGTTACTATTGGTTTTTGGTCTTGAGTTATATATGGGCAGAGTTAGGCATACATTTTATGCGAGGCGTTTTACAAGCTACTTTGACACAAAATTGCAGCCGAAATATTGTTTTGTCATAGCCGGTAATAATTTTATCGCGTTTAGCAGTAAAAGTTGAGCTAGTATGCCAAATTTCAGCATCATAGCCAGTATAGAACTCTAATGGCTATGTGCCAAAGTTTGCAAAATCCTCTTAGCTGAAGCCGCAGGCTTGGTGGAACCTCCAGTGAAAGGTCAACAGTGCCCAATGTATTTGAGATCTGGCCCTAAAAATTTACAGAACCTCTTTTCAAACATACATGTACATCCTTATAAATTTTCAGCAAAATCGGCGGTCGAGTGGATACGACTGGTCCACTTGACATGGAATGACCTAATGTCATCATTCTTAGCAACACATTGTCCTGCGTCTCCCAAGACTTCCCTCTCGTCTGGTCTTCTGCTGCACATACCGTAACGGTGCCCGTACAGGGAATCTGTCAACAGGTTTTTCTTCCCCATCTGAGAGCAGCATAATGTAGAGACAGAGACCCTGATTCCAGCAATGTGTCACTTACTGAGCTGTCTACTGTCTCCTCTGCTGCAGATCTAGCAGTTATACAGAGCTCATGAATATGCTGGACTACCAGCAGCACGCCAAGTAGTCCTGTAATAAGCTACTGCTGATTAAACAGTGATTTTATCAAAACTACACTACGCAGCCCAGTAAGTGACACATCACTGGAATCAGGATCTCTGCCCCTACATTATGCTGCTCTAAGATTAGGTGGCAAAAACCTGGTGATATATTCTCTTTAAGACAAACCATGTCAATGTAATGCTCCTCACTAACGAGTAACCACCATAAGTAAGCCCAAGGCTATGCCCAAGAATAAATAATTGCCCATCACTGTGCTCACAGCACAAACAATGATCCCACACAGTCTCTCTTATAGGAGAGAATAATGTGGAGGCCGTATACTATAACATATTCCCACTATACTGTCCCCTCAAATGAAACCCCCCACTGTCCTCCCCACTATGAATTACACCCTCCAGACCTTCCTCACTTATGAACTATGACCTCCACTGTCCCCACCTCTCCATGCAGCCCCCACTTCACTGCCCCCCTCATGCTGTCCCCACTCTATAATGAGCCTTATACTTCACAATCTGCATAGCAGGCCCTCCCAGGCCCCTAACAGAGCGCTCTCCATGCTGCTTCTTCTCCATACCAAGCCCCACCATGCTGCCCCTTCTCCATACCGTGCCCTTCCCACGTTATTCCTTTTCAATAACGTTCCTCCTCAGGCTACCCCATGTCCATAGAGTCCCCCCATGTTACCCTATTCTCCATACCAGGCCTCCCATTCTCCATGCTGCAACCCCCATTCGCTATACCTATTACCACCCTCATTTTCCCTCCCCCCCATTCTCCATAATGTGCACCCCCACCGTGCTACATCCCCCATCGTGCTCCATCCATCCATCCCCATCGTGCTCCATCCATCCCCTCCCCATCGTGCTCTATCCCCCAGGCTCCATCCATCCATCCATCCCCATCGTGCTCCATCCCCTCCCCATCGTGCTCCATCCCCCATGCTCCACCCCCCATGCTTCATCCAGCCGCCCCCCATCGTGCTCCACCCCCCATGCTTCATCCAGCCGCCCCCATCGTGCTCCATCCCCTCCCCATCGTGCTCCATCCCCCCTCCCGATCGTGCTCCACCCCCCATGCTCCATCCATCCCCTCTCCATCGTGCTCCACCCCCCATGCTCCAGCCATCCCCTCTCCATCGTGCTCCACCCCCCATGCTCCATCCATCCCCTCCCCATCGTTCTCCACCCCCCATGCTCCATCCATCCCCTCCCCATCGTGCTTCATCCCCCATGCTTCATGCAGCCGCCCCCCATCGTGCTCCATCCATCCCCTCCCCATCGTACTCCATCCCCCATGCTCCATCCATCCCCTCTCCATCGTGCTCCACCCCCCATGCTCCATCCATCCCCTCTCCATCGTGCTCCACCCCCCATGCTCCATCCATCCCCTCCCCATCGTGCTCCACCCCCCATGCTCCATCCATCCCCTCCCCATCGTGCTTCATCCCCCATGCTTCATGCAGCCGCCCCCCATCGTGCTCCATCCATCCCCTCCCCATCGTACTCCATCCCCCATGCTCCATCCATCCCCTCCCCATCGTGCTCCACCCCCCATGCTTCATCCAGCCGCCCCCCATCGTGCTCCATCCCACACACCCCCTCCCCACCCCCCGTTGCTTGTTCGGTGTGGTCTTCGGCTATAAAGCGCTTACCTAGTCCAGGCTGCATCTCCTGATCTGGGCGGCGGTGGCGTGACCTTACATCCTCCTCTGCGGCGGCATCTCCCATTTTCGGCGGCGGCGGGAACTCACATCCTCTGCGGTGGCTCCATCACTTCCCGTCCTCCTCTGCGCGGCCCTGCCTCACGCTGCTGTGACTTCTGCACAGTGAGCGCACGGCAGCACGTCGGGGCGGGGAGCTGATTGCAGCTCCTCTGAGCCCGGAAATGCCGGCGCGCGCCGCTCACAGCTTCATTTATATTCGCGTGTCTTATAGACGAGAATATAAATGACAGAGGCGCCCCCTCCCTCCTCCAAAAAGACGCCGGATTTTTTTAAAAAAAAATAAAAACAAAAATTTTTTTTTTAATTTTTTTTTTTTAGTTTTGGTCTTGGCGCCGCCCCAGGCACGTGCCCTCCAGTGCCTAATGGCAAATACGGCCCTGGACAGTAGTGCAATGCAGAATGTGCTGAATATTTTACTAAATAATAACATTTAGTATAATGCTTATATTTAAGTGAACAATATATTGTAGTACAATGTGAACATCAGACATTTAATTATTTTTATGATAAAATATATCTAAATATCTTGATTATTGTATGTTCTATTTATTGGAATACAACTTTAGAACACAAAAACTAATAAATTGTAAATATGTAATACAATTTGTAATATATATATATATATATATATATATATATATATATATATAATCTCCTCAGCTTGATCATAGACTGAATCCACCATTGGTTGAATGTCATTTAGCTCAGACTTAAAAATCATCAGTGTTTCTTCTCTTTGTTGTGGCTTATGTTTCTCCATCTCATCAAATAATGTTTCTGCATGATACACACACAGAAGATATATATGTAATCTACTGTATATTACATAGTGTATTACATATTTACAATTTATTAGTTTTTTGTGTTCTAAAGTTGTATTCCAATAAATATATTTTATGTTCTATCCAAATATCTTGATTATTGTATCATAAATATTATTAAATTTCTGATGTTCACATACACATGTTCATGTATTACAATAAATTTTTCACCTAACTATAAGCAATATATGTAGGAGTCGGAGTCAGAGTCGGTGCAAGAGAAATTGAGGAGTCGGAGTCGTAGTCGAAGGTTTGGTTTACCGACTCCACAGCCCTGGCTGGCATATGACGTACCAAGTATGTCATATCATTAAGGAGTTAACTGGTGTGCGCCGCTGCCACACATTTATCAGAATCTATAACTTTTTTTGTAAGTATAACAATATAGAGCATTTTTTATTTTGAGCAAAATTCAGGAAGCACATTTGTCAATTTGAAGAATTTGACACAAACGAAAAGTATGCAATCAAGCGAGGATCAATAACTTGGATCCAAACATTACTTAGACAATAAACAGATCACTGTGTAAATGCTACGTGAGGCGGGCTCACAAGATGGTGGTTCATGCTACTCCGGATGGACACCGATGCAGCAGCCAGATGGAGCATGCAGAACACAGGTAAAATACAAAAATAATGGTTTAATTAAGACCAGGAAATCAGACAGAAAACTGACAGGTATCAGATACTGAACAGAAATGGACTAATGACCTGAACAGCTAGGGCAAGTAGCAGCGTTGGTAAACCCGTGACAGATAGCAAAGTAGCACAAGACCTCAGACACAAAGCAGGAATAGTGGAAGACCCCTGTCAGACGTCCGTGTTTAAACACGTGCAAGTCACACGTACCGGTATGGTCATCCATGTAACATCCACGTGTCATACTGGCACCGGTAAAAAATGCATGATACTGAAAATAATGTTTTTTTTGTAAAAGAGGGGCAAAGCCTGAAAAATTATAGATAGAGCAGATTAGATAGAGGGATAGAAAGATAAAAGGATAGAAAGATATAGATAGAGGGATAGATATATCAAATAAAATAGAGAGATATAAAGAAAATAAGAAAGAACATAAAATAGACAGAAAGAATGAACAGATAGAATTGCTCAATAGATATGGAGGTAGCTAGCTCAGCCAGCTGTTTTACAGCATTTTGATTTTTTTTAATTAAATAAAAATTTAAAAAATGATGAATCCAGCACAGGGACAGCAGCAGCTGCGGGCTTCATCCTCAGTTGTCTGTTGTACCTTGCCTAGTTATTAAAAATAGAGGGAATCCCACGCTTATTTTTAAAATTTTTAGTTTTTTTTTGTTTAAAAAATGATGTGGGGTTCCCTCCATTTTTCCTAAAGCCAGCCAAGGTACAGCAGACAACTGGGGGCTGATAGAATTAGGGTGGGAAGGGCCATGGTTATTTGGCCCTTTCCAGCCTAACAATAGCAGCCCACAACCATCCCAGAAATGATGCATCCATTAGATGTGTCAATTCTGCTGCTTGACCCAGCTCTTCTCGTTGCCCTGGTGCGGTGGCAAACGGGTTAATATTTGTGGGGTTCATGCCAGCTACATCTGGCATCAAGTCCTGGTATTAGTAATGGGTGGCGTCTAGCAGACACCCCCATTACTAATCCATTAGTTGAAAAGAGAATAAAGAAGTTTACTTGAATAAAAAAAAACCCGACTCCAGCCAATGTTCACAAATGTTTTTTTTTAAAAAAAATAAATAAATACAAAAGGCTTTGTACTACATGGTGAGGTCCCATGATATTCCCCAAAAGCAAACCTGAAGAGACATAGAAAGAGAAAATTATTCAATAAATACAAGACACCCTCTTTTTCCAATTTATTTTCCTGTCAAGGCCCTAATCCTGGTCCGCCGTAATCCAATTAGAGGGGTCGATTCAATACCGCTGGCACACTCAATCGAGAATGGAAGTTCCCCATAGTTTGTGAGAGCGGCCCCTGCAGGCACACATAGACTGCTAAGTATTTTTCCCTGCGGTGACCTGGACATCATAAGGTTAGCACAGGTCACCGCAGAGGTTCCCTTATCAGTGTGTGTGCTTCCCTGCTGTGATCTGTACCTCATAAGATCAGCACAGGTCACAGCAGAGGTGCCTTTATCAGTGTGTGTGTGGTCAGCACAGTAATGTCACTGTTTAATCAGAGTTCACAATGAACTCTGATGAATCCGTGAAGTCACAGCCGCTATCCATGGTAGCATGGGTGTCTCCAGGCTGTCATCAGATTTCCTTGGATAATCGTGTGAGTAACACCATAGAGTGACATGGGTACGTACGTGTGGCATCCGTGTTAAAAACGGATGTCACTCGTACTTGAAACACAGATGTCTGAAGCCGGCCTAACAGGGTTGCTGGAGGCTGCAGACAGACAGGTAGCAGAGTCACTGATGAGTACTGTCTAACAACTGGATTCCAGGACACCGCTGACAGGTAGCAGAGTTGCTGACAAGTGTGGACAGGTAACAGGATGACTGAAGACCGCTGGCAGAAGAGTAGCAGAGTTACTAACCGCAGGCTGGTGACCCTCAGGAGTAGCAAGGAAGTCTGACCTCAGAAAGCACACACCAAAGGTGGACACGAGACAGGAGGTCCAAGACCAGAGGCATGTTGCAGACAGGACTCCGGAATTCACAGAAGCCACGATGCAGCACAAGCCAACTACAGCTCAGTCCCTCTGAACTCACTCAAAGGCCTCTGTTCTACTTGTGCTTTACATGGACACTTGTGCAAAATTATGGGGCAGTGTCCATCTGCGATTCTTTTCTCATGCCACATTGGCATGAGAAACGAATCACAGTATGTTGCGTTTGGCAACGAGTCTCGCATCACACGCACCCATACAAGTCTATAGGAGCGTGTGAAACATCGCACTGAACTCGCATGTCATCCAACCATATCACAATATACGCAGAGACAGGCCGCAGAGGAGAGGGAGAAAGTGCTTCCTCCCTCTTCTCTGCAGCTGTGATCCAATTGCAAGATTTGATCACAGTTGCATGACCCTCGGCTCGCACTCGCAGCAGAGGGTCATTAGTATATCGCTCTCACATCAGAAGCTATGTGCAAGTGGAACCAAGCCCAAACAGGGTAACTGGTATTGACCAGGGCCAAGGGGAGTCCAAGAGGCCCTTAAGTAGGCCAAGGTAGTTCATCAAATTGAAATATGGTAGACCATTTTCAAAGCAAAGCCTGACGTGGAGTAGAGACAAACCAGGGACAGGAGTGTAACAGAAAAAGCACACACAATACAGTTTCCTTAGCCTACCTGTGATAGGTTACAGACTACTCAGTGCTGCTTCTTTTTAAAATAGTGTAATCCAATGATATGTAAATAGCACATCTTCCAATTTGAGACATCAGGATGGTCAAGGAAGTAGACCATTGGGTTCTTCTGGATGGAACAGAGTGTCGCAGTTCTTTAAAACTAAAATCTTGATGCATTTCGTAGAATCATGTCCTCTGGTTTGAGATCTTTGAGATCCACATCCCTCAGTGTTATTAGTCAGCAGCAATGGCTTGATATTTATTGTGAGCCAATTGAAAATTTTGCAGAAATACCATCCTACCAAAGAAAATATACTGAACAACAAATTCCACAGAAATGGAGATCTATATGGAATCATTTTATTTTACATTTGTGTGAAGAAAGCAGAACCAAAGTGGATCTGTAGCTACCAAAAAAAAATAATTGTGGCTCATTATTTGAAAATAAGAGTTGATAGAACATTCAACTAATTGATTGTCTACATTCTGATTTTGTAGTAACTGATCCGTTATAATCCATTAAATGTTTTTATATTGCAATGTTTTCTTGCTAATGTTATTTATATGTTGTCCCTAAGATACTAGGTTTTACCATATAAATATATTACTGCTTTCTTAAATGCCTTCGATAATACCCATTGTATGATACAGTCATGGCACCCATGAAATTCTTCCAGAAAATGAAGTATTTCTCCCAGAAAATAATTGCAGGGGTGACAAAGGATAGGGCTAACCTAGGTCAATTAGGCCTCTCGTCCCTTTCTTTGTTTGAGCCCATCACTCTACATGGTCACATCTGTAGGATATATTTTGTATTTTTTTTAATTTAATGCGTGTTACAATTATACCACTGGTGTTGTGGTGTGATTTTAATATGATGTAATAAAAAAATATATTTTTATGGGAAATCTATGTTATATACCTTGATTATCTTTCCCTATACAATTGGAACAAGTTCAGACGTGATTTTCACATTGTCCACATGTTACTTGGACACCGGATGAAAGAAAACCTGAGAAATTATGGACACATAAAAGAAAATGATAGCAAAAGAAACTCAAGACAATAAATAAGAGGCAGAAAAGACCCCAGCACCCCTGGTTAACCAAAGAGACTCTGAATATTAGTGAAGAAAGACGAATGGGAAACGCAAAAGGTAACAAGCAGCATGCAGACACCAGTAAAGAGTCATTCAAGTAGACAAAGAACTTTATTACCAAAGATTTGTATAGAGATAGAAAATTAACATCTGAAGGGCAAGGCATACCAAAAGATCAAAAAGGTACAATAAAAGTTTCAACCAATAGTGGGTTTGTTGAAAGATGCCAACGGGAACAAACTAACTGAGCCAGAACAGATCAAGAAAAGATGGAAAGAATACACACTGAGCACCTTTACAAGCATGCCTCAGTGATACAGGAAGAAACAGAGATTGGAAATTATATCAAACAAAACATCTTGAAAGAAGAAGTTGTTGCTATTGTGGCGCCCTTGAGGCTTCAGTCGCCATAGCGTACTGCACCTCACTTAAGGTGCAGTACTCATTCCGGGTAGTGAGGAGGACGGTGCCGGTTCCACATCCAAACATTCCACAAATACACAGCAGGTTGCCCTTCCCACTGGGGACCGGGCTAGGGTTGGGTCTTAAGGCTTGCCACGAAACACTGGGGGTATCCATCCACTAGTGACAGGAACTCAGGGATGGGAGAAGCGGCCACTGGGGGAGAGAGAGGAGGTCACTTACACAAGGGAGTTGTGTCCTGACTGAGGTTGGGGAAGGAAGCAAGGCAACTTACTGGTGGAACCTGTGGGACAAAGGTGTAAATACGGTCGCCAAGGGGAGAGATTTGTTGCTCCCTCAGGACCAGCGCAGTTCAGGGTAACCAGCACTAGGGTGGCGTATACTTCAAGTTGCGCCACCAGAATCCGATGGACAGGTGGATTTAAAGTCCCTCTGGCCACTACCAGATCCCAAAGCACAGTAGCAACATAGAGCCCGGAGTCATGATCACAGTCAGGCCCCAAACGGACTAGCGCTGCCTGCAGACGGGACAAGAACTTTAACACCGAACAGGGGTCCCCAAGCACTTCAGGTCACAGGGATCTGCATAGAAAGCGCAACAAGGAAGGGCCCACAATCCACAACACCGGCGGTGACCTCTGAATTATCCGGGATCGGCTAGGGTCCATCACAGCACAGACTGACACTTCTAGGGCAGCAACCGGACAGTGACTAAAAACCTTGAACCATGATTACTGAGTCCGCCCTTCATTGCCGGCACCATCGCCCCACGCTCTGGCGCCAACAATCACTACCACCCCCATCATCCTCCCCGGGGCCTAGCTCTACCTGTGGAGAGCTGAACCATCCCGGCTGCAACACCATCTGCCCCAGAGGACAGCACCCACAGCGGCGGCCATTCCCTGGCCACGTAGCACAGGTGGCGTCACAAGACAACTACTACTTCCAATACCCTCATCATCCCACCATCCATCCATCCATTTTTGTGGACACCTCGGAGTCACGAAACCGAGCAGGGCCACCCATGACATCCCCTGACACTCCACCATCCCGGTGACAAGTATTCCCCAAGGCCTCATGGGGTGCTCCACTATGATAAAGCTTCTGTCAAAAAACAAAGCTCCTGGATGTGACAATATTCCACCAGAGGTAATAAAGCCTTCCGAGCCTATGTTCACACTGGGCGTTTTTTGCAGCATTTTTAGCTGCAGATTTGCCTTGATTTTATGCAAATCCATGCTAATAAAACACTGCTTTTTACAGTCCCAGCAAAGTCTATGAGATTTCTAAATCCTTATGCACATACACACAAACATGTCAGGATTTTTTCCTGACGGTTTTTTGAAATACCTCCAGTTTTGCTGCATTCTGAAAAGAATGAACATGTCAATACTTTTTAGCAGTTTTGCAAGGTTTTCACCCTAGTGACAGCTGGACTCTCAGATACCCTGGATCAGCGGGTCTAACCGGGTTAATAAAAAACCTGGTTAGGCCTGGATTTGATCCACGGTATCTAGCCGACTTAAATGGTGGTGTGGATTTTGGGATTGGAGAAGGCGTGGTATATTTACCGAATCCCCCGCGCGGCTGGATGCTCCCTCAGCTCCCTCCGCTTCCCTGCTCATTCCATATTGACTGCTTTCATCTGTGATTGGTTGCAGTCAGATGCGCCCCCAGCATTTGACTTCAACCAGTCACAGACCTGGTCTGCGGGTCTATACAGAGTATGAGTGAGCCGCTCAATCAGCAGTCACAGGTATCTCCAGTTGTGTCCGGGATTCACCTGGGTGAAGTGACCGTTGATTATGCGGCTCATTAATTCTCTGGAGCTCACAGCGGGCCGTCCTGTTCTATGACTGCTCACTGTGATCTTTAGATGTAGCACAGCTGAATTGCCCTGGGACCTCGTGTGGATTACGTCGGACCTGCAGGGGTGATTCTGGGGTTAAAAAAGTGGTGAAAGAGGGGGTTTTTTGTATTTTATTTCAAAAAGGATTTTTTTCTGTTTGTGTTTATTTCTTTTTACAGATTTGTGATGGAGGTGTCTAATACATGCCTGCCATTACAAATCTAGGGCTTAGTTGCAGCTATGAGCTGTGATTAACCCCTTTTTACCCCGATTGCCACCACACCAGGGCAATTTGGGAAGAGTCGGGTAAAGTGTTGGGATTGTCGCAACTAATGGATGCGACAATCCTGGGCGGCTGCAGGCTGATATATTTAGGCTGGATCTCTCTAGCCTGAGAATACCAGCCCCCAGCTGTGGGCTTTATCTTGGTTGGGAAACAATATTGGGGGGACCGCACGCTGTTTTTTTTTAAAAATTATTTATTTAAATAATTAAAAAAAAATAGCATTGAGTCCCTCTTATTTTGATACCCAGCCAAGATAAAGCACACAGCGGGGGGCTGCAGCCTGTAGCCATGGGCGTTATCTGTGCTGGGTATCATTATATGGAGGGACCCTATGTCATTTTTTTTGATTTATTTATTTTTACTGTACGATAGACCCACCGACTGGGAGGGGGAGCAGTGAATATGCATGAGGCTAATGAGCAGCATCGGACGTAGGAGAGGCAGCGGGAGCAGGTACGGATGATCCTAGAATGTATGGGCTCCTACCAGGTTAGTGGGCGTGACCAGCAGGGTTAGTGGAAGTGACCAGCTGGGTTTGTGAGATTGGCCATGTTTTCTCCCTTCCACTACAATCATGCTTCGCCCCCCTGCCCACCATGTGATAGAGGCCTGTTAAATGACATCATACCTGGAAGGAGCCCATATACTCTAGCATCTACCGGAGACTGGTAAGTATAGCACGCTTGCTTTACTTTTTTTTTTTTTTTTTTACTACCCAAGTGCCGGATCAGGTCAATACTGACCCGGCCCAGCACTCGGTACTCTTGAACCCTTGCAGTTCTTCACAAAAAAAACGCTGTAAAAATGCCACAAAAACCTACCCAAAGTTAGGTTTTGGTCAGGAAAAAAATTCTGTAAAAATGTCCTGTATGAACATAGCCTGAAGCTGCAATTGATATCATTACACTCCTGTGTCAACAGATATGGGAGACTGGTAAACGGCCCAAGAACTGGACAAAAGATCAGTGTTTATTCCTACTCGGAAGAAGTGAGATGTTACCGACTAGAAACTATTGGGCTTTTGCACTAATTCCTTATGCCAGTAAAATACTACTGAAAATCTTACAAAGATTGCTACAGCCATATTTTGACAAAGAGCTGCCAGAGGGACAAACAGGATTTAGAAAAGGAAGAGAAACAAGAGATGTAATTGCTAACATTAGATGGATAATGACAAAGGTCAAAGAATATAACAAAGAGTGCTATTTTTGGTTCATCAATTACAGTAAGGCCTTTGATTGTGTTGATGATCAGAAACTTTGGAATACCATGAAGGATATGGGTGTGCTCAACCATCTGATCAGTGACATTAGGAACCTTTACATCAACCAAAAAGCAACAGTTCGAAACGGAACATGGTGACACGGCATGGTTCAAAGTAGAACAAGGTGTCAGACAGGGCCGCATCCTGTCATCATTACTCTTCAATTTACATCCAGAAACTAATTTCAGGAAGGCTGGGTTTTCCAAAAAAGAAAAAGGAATCAAAATTGCTGGACATATCATCAATCTTAAATATGCAGACGATACAACATTGATAGCAGCAAGTGTAAATGGAATGAACAACTTATTATGGAGTGTCAAGATTGAAAGATCTAACATGGGGCTTCTACTCAATACAAAGAAGACAAAATGACTACTGCCAAATACAACAGGGACACATTTGAGATGGATAGCAACGAACTGGAAGTTGTAAAAGACTACTTGAATCAATGATCACTCAAGATGCAGCGATGACATCAGAAGTCAATAGAATAGCTATGGGCAAATGAACAACAAAGTCACTGGACAAGGTCTTCAAATTAAGGAACATTTCACTGGTGACGAAGAAATGGCTCATACTTAGTCTGACCTTTTCTTTAGTAACAAATGGGAAACCTGGACGATAAAGGAACAAGCAAAAGAATCATCCCCATCTAAGTGGGGTGCTGGAGAAGGATGTTATCAATACCATGAATGGCAAGAAAAAACAAATCAGTTTTGGAACAAATCAAGCCAGACGTCACTCGAAGCAAGGATCTGCAAACTACAATTTGTCTACTTTGGATACTTCATACGAAGAAGGCAATCACTGGAGTAGGATATTATGTTTGGAAAATAGAAAGAACAAGGTGAAAATGAAGACTAGCAACCCGATGGCTTGAAATTATCAAAGAAACGGCGGAGGAGACCCTGGTGGACCTATCTAGGCTTGCACAAGATTGACATTCCTACATCATCAAGTCACCATCATTTGAGGCCATTAAATAATTAATAATGTTACTTGCCACATGTGAGTTTGAACAAGCACCACATACTTGAAACAAAGTTGCTTATCCAGAAATTTTGAAAGGTGCCAATAATTGTGTCCATCCCATTTTTGGGGTTTTCTGAAATTATGTCCAATTTGCCTTTTTTTTGTGTTGTTCCAATACACACAAAGGAAATAAACAGGTGTCTAACAAAATATGTGTAATTGCAATAATTTTCTAAGAGAAAAACTTCATTTTCTGGAACAATTTCATGGGTGCCAACACTTAAGCAATTACTGTATATATTCAGTGGTGTACCGCCAATGGCAGAAGACCACACAGTCACTATGGGCCCTGGAGTCAGGGGGGCCCAATGCCAGAGGAACCTGGTCCCAGAATTGGCAGATGCCAATACATTTGAATGCAATGATGAAAGAGGTCATAAGGCAGCTTTATTATTCAGTTCAGTGTAATTACATTAATACGAAATTTATATAGTTTATATTCTAATTTTTTGAGAAAATGATTGTGTTTTCAGTGACTGTAAGCCATAATCATTAACATTAACAGAAATAAATACTTGAAATAGATCCCTCTGTTTGCAATGACTCTATATAATGTGCTTCCCTTTTTGTATTGAATTACTGAAATAAATTAACTTTTTGATTATATTCTAATTTATTGAGATGCACCTGTATATACCTGGATGGGGGGGGGAACATGCGAGACATATACTAGGATGGGGTTATATATACAAGAATGGGCCCAGCATAGGGAACACATATACCAGGATGGTTCCAAGATAAGGACATACAGTGCCTTGCGAAAGTATTTGACCCCCTTGAATTTTTCAACCTTTTCCCACATTACAGGCTTTAAACAAAAAGATAAAATTTTTAATGTAATGGTGAAGAATCAACAACAAGTGGGACACAATTGTAAAGTTGAATGAAATGTATTGCTGATTTTAAACTTTTGTAAAAAAGGATAAACTGAAAATTGGGACGTGCAATATTATTCGTCCTTTACTTTTAGTGCAGCAAACTCACTCCAGAAGTTCATTGAGGATCTCTGCATGATCCAATGTTGTCCTAAATGACTGATAACTGATGATGATATAATCCACCTGTGTGTAATCAAGTCTCCATATTAATGCCCTTGCTCTGTGATAGTCTGTGTTCTGTTTAAAGTACAGAGAGCATCATGAAGTCCAAGGAACAAAACAGGCAGGTCATGATACTGTTGTGGAGAAGTTTAAAGCTGGATTTGGTTACAAAAAGATTTCCACAACTTTAAACATCCCAAGAAGCACTGTGCAAGCAATCATATTGAAATGGAAGGAGTATCATACCACTACAAATCTACCAAGACCCAGCCGTCCCTGAAAAATTTCATCTCAAACAAGGAGAAGACTGATCAGAGATGCAGCCAAGAGGCCCATGATCACTCTGGATGAACTACAGATATCTACAGCTGAGGTGGGAGCTTCTGTCCATAGGACAACAATCAGTCGTACTCTGCACAAATCTGGCCTTTATGGAAGAGTGGCAAGAAGAAAGCCATTTCTCAAAGATATCCATAAAAAGTGTCATTTAAAGTTTGCCACAAGCCACCTGGGAGACACACCAAACATGTGGAAGAAGGTGCTCTGGTCAGATGAAACCAAAATCAAACTTTTTGGGCACAATGCCAAATGATATGCTTGGTGTAAAAGCAACACAGCTCATCACCCTGAACACACCATCCCCACTGTCAAACATGGTGGTGGCAGCATCGTGGTTTGGGCCTGCTTTTCTTCAGCATGGAGAGGGAAGATAGTTAAAATTGATGGGAAGATGGATGGAGCCAAATACAGGACCATTCTTGAAGAAAACCTGTTGGAGTCTGCAAAAGACATGAGACTGGGACAGAGATTTGAAAGAATGAACAGATAGAATTGCTCAATAGATATGGAGGTAGCTAGCTCAGCCAGCTGTTTTACAGCATTTTGATTTTTTTTAATTAAATAAAAATTTAAAAAATGATGAATCCAGCACAGGGACAGCAGCAGCTGCGGGCTTCATCCTCAGTTGTCTGTTGTACCTTGCCTAGTTATTAAAAATAGAGGGAATCCCACGCTTATTTTTAAAATTTTTAGTTTTTTTTTGTTTAAAAAATGATGTGGGGTTCCCTCCATTTTTCCTAAAGCCAGCCAAGGTACAGCAGACAACTGGGGGCTGATAGAATTTGGGTGGGAAGGGCCATGGTTATTTGGCCCTTTCCAGCCTAACAATAGCAGCCCACAACCATCCCAGAAATGATGCATCCATTAGATGTGTCAATTCTGCTGCTTGACCCAGCTCTTCTCGTTGCCCTGGTGCGGTGGCAAACGGGTTAATATTTGTGGGGTTCATGCCAGCTACATCTGGCATCAAGTCCTGGTATTAGTAATGGGTGGCGTCTAGCAGACACCCCCATTACTAATCCATTAGTTGAAAAGAGAATAAAGAAGTTTACTTGAATAAAAAAAAACCCGACTCCAGCCAATGTTCACAAATGTTTTTTTTAAAAAAAAAATAAATAAATACAAAAGGCTTTGTACTACATGGTGAGGTCCCATGATATTCCCCAAAAGCAAACCTGAAGAGACATAGAAAGAGAAAATTATTCAATAAATACAAGACACCCTCTTTTTCCAATTTATTTTCCTGTCAAGGCCCTAATCCTGGTCCGCCGTAATCCAATTAGAGGGGTCGATTCAATACCGCTGGCACACTCAATCGAGAATGGAAGTTCCCCATAGTTTGTGAGAGCGGCCCCTGCAGGCACACATAGACTGCTAAGTATTTTTCCCTGCGGTGACCTGGACATCATAAGGTTAGCACAGGTCACCGCAGAGGTTCCCTTATCAGTGTGTGTGCTTCCCTGCTGTGATCTGTACCTCATAAGATCAGCACAGGTCACAGCAGAGGTGCCTTTATCAGTGTGTGTGTGGTCAGCACAGTAATGTCACTGTTTAATCAGAGTTCACAATGAACTCTGATGAATCCGTGAAGTCACAGCCGCTATCCATGGTAGCATGGGTGTCTCCAGGCTGTCATCAGATTTCCTTGGATAATCGTGTGAGTAACACCATAGAGTGACATGGGTACGTACGTGTGGCATCCGTGTTAAAAACGGATGTCACTCGTACTTGAAACACAGATGTCTGAAGCCGGCCTAACAGGGTTGCTGGAGGCTGCAGACAGACAGGTAGCAGAGTCACTGATGAGTACTGTCTAACAACTGGATTCCAGGACACCGCTGACAGGTAGCAGAGTTGCTGACAAGTGTGGACAGGTAACAGGATGACTGAAGACCGCTGGCAGAAGAGTAGCAGAGTTACTAACCGCAGGCTGGTGACCCTCAGGAGTAGCAAGGAAGTCTGACCTCAGAAAGCACACACCAAAGGTGGACACGAGACAGGAGGTCCAAGACCAGAGGCATGTTGCAGACAGGACTCCGGAATTCACAGAAGCCACGATGCAGCACAAGCCAACTACAGCTCAGTCCCTCTGAACTCACTCAAAGGCCTCTGTTCTACTTGTGCTTTACATGGACACTTGTGCAAAATTATGGGGCAGTGTCCATCTGCGATTCTTTTCTCATGCCACATTGGCATGAGAAACGAATCACAGTATGCTGCGTTTGGCAACGAGTCTCGCATCACACGCACCCATACAAGTCTATAGGAGCGTGTGAAACATCGCACTGAACTCGCATGTCATCCAACCATATCACAATATACGCAGAGACAGGCCGCAGAGGAGAGGGAGAAAGTGCTTCCTCCCTCTTCTCTGCAGCTGTGATCCAATTGCAAGATTTGATCACAGTTGCATGACCCTCGGCTCGCACTCGCAGCAGAGGGTCATTAGTATATCGCTCTCACATCAGAAGCTATGTGCAAGTGGAACCAAGCCCAAACAGGGTAACTGGTATTGACCAGGGCCAAGGGGAGTCCAAGAGGCCCTTAAGTAGGCCAAGGTAGTTCATCAAATTGAAATATGGTAGACCATTTTCAAAGCAAAGCCTGACGTGGAGTAGAGACAAACCAGGGACAGGAGTGTAACAGAAAAAGCACACACAATACAGTTTCCTTAGCCTACCTGTGATAGGTTACAGACTACTCAGTGCTGCTTCTTTTTAAAATAGTGTAATCCAATGATATGTAAATAGCACATCTTCCAATTTGAGACATCAGGATGGTCAAGGAAGTAGACCATTGGGTTCTTCTGGATGGAACAGAGTGTCGCAGTTCTTTAAAACTAAAATCTTGATGCATTTCGTAGAATCATGTCCTCTGGTTTGAGATCTTTGAGATCCACATCACTCAGTGTTATTAGTCAGCAGCAATGGCTTGATATTTATTGTGAGCCAATTGAAAATTTTGCAGAAATACCATCCTACCAAAGAAAATATACTGAACAACAAATTCCACAGAAATGGAGATCTATATGGAATCATTTTATTTTACATTTGTGTGAAGAAAGCAGAACCAAAGTGGATCTGTAGCTACCAAAAAAAAATAATTGTGGCTCATTATTTGAAAATAAGAGTTGATAGAACATTCAACTAATTGATTGTCTACATTCTGATTTTGTAGTAACTGATCCGTTATAATCCATTAAATGTTTTTATATTGCAATGTTTTCTTGCTAATGTTATTTATATGTTGTCCCTAAGATACTAGGTTTTACCATATAAATATATTACTGCTTTCTTAAATGCCTTCGATAATACCCATTGTATGATACAGTCATGGCACCCATGAAATTCTTCCAGAAAATGAAGTATTTCTCCCAGAAAATAATTGCAGGGGTGACAAAGGATAGGGCTAACCTAGGTCAATTAGGCCTCTCGTCCCTTTCTTTGTTTGAGCCCATCACTCTACATGGTCACATCTGTAGGATAAATTTTGTATTTTTTTTAATTTAATGCGTGTTACAATTATACCACTGGTGTTGTGGTGTGATTTTAATATGATGTAATAAAAAAATATATTTTTATGGGAAATCTATGTTATATACCTTGATTATCTTTCCCTATACAATTGGAACAAGTTCAGACGTGATTTTCACATTGTCCACATGTTACTTGGACACCGGATGAAAGAAAACCTGAGAAATTATGGACACATAAAAGAAAATGATAGCAAAAGAAACTCAAGACAATAAATAAGAGGCAGAAAAGACCCCAGCACCCCTTGTTAACCAAAGAGACTCTGAATATCAGTGAAGAAAGACGAATGGGAAACGCAAAAGGTAACAAGCAGCATGCAGACACCAGTAAAGAGTCATTCAAGTAGACAAAGAACTTTATTACCAAAGATTTGTATAGAGATAGAAAATTAACATCTGAAGGGCAAGGCATACCAAAAGATCAAAAAGGTACAATAAAAGTTTCAACCAATAGTGGGTTTGTTGAAAGATGCCAACGGGAACAAACTAACTGAGCCAGAACAGATCAAGAAAAGATGGAAAGAATACACACTGAGCACCTTTACAAGCATGCCTCAGTGATACAGGAAGAAACAGAGATTGGAAATTATATCAAACAAAACATCTTGAAAGAAGAAGTTGTTGCTATTGTGGCGCCCTTGAGGCTTCAGTCGCCATAGCGTACTGCACCTCACTTAAGGTGCAGTACTCATTCCGGGTAGTGAGGAGGACGGTGCCGGTTCCACATCCAAACATTCCACAAATACACAGCAGGTTGCCCTTCCCACTGGGGACCGGGCTAGGGTTGGGTCTTAAGGCTTGCCACGAAACACTGGGGGTATCCATCCACTAGTGACAGGAACTCAGGGATGGGAGAAGCGGCCACTGGGGGAGAGAGAGGAGGTCACTTACACAAGGGAGTTGTGTCCTGACTGAGGTTGGGGAAGGAAGCAAGGCAACTTACTGGTGGAACCTGTGGGACAAAGGTGTAAATACGGTCGCCAAGGGGAGAGATTTGTTGCTCCCTCAGGACCAGCGCAGTTCAGGGTAACCAGCACTAGGGTGGCGTATACTTCAAGTTGCGCCACCAGAATCCGATGGACAGGTGGATTTAAAGTCCCTCTGGCCACTACCAGATCCCAAAGCACAGTAGCAACATAGAGCCCGGAGTCATGATCACAGTCAGGCCCCAAACGGACTAGCGCTGCCTGCAGACGGGACAAGAACTTTAACACCGAACAGGGGTCCCCAAGCACTTCAGGTCACAGGGATCTGCATAGAAAGCGCAACAAGGAAGGGCCCACAATCCACAACACCGGCGGTGACCTCTGAATTATCCGGGATCGGCTAGGGTCCATCACAGCACAGACTGACACTTCTAGGGCAGCAACCGGACAGTGACTAAAAACCTTGAACCATGATTACTGAGTCCGCCCTTCATTGCCGGCACCATCGCCCCACGCTCTGGCGCCAACAATCACTACCACCCCCATCATCCTCCCCGGGGCCTAGCTCTACCTGTGGAGAGCTGAACCATCCCGGCTGCAACACCATCTGCCCCAGAGGACAGCACCCACAGCGGCGGCCATTCCCTGGCCACGTAGCACAGGTGGCGTCACAAGACAACTACTACTTCCAATACCCTCATCATCCCACCATCCATCCATCCATTTTTGTGGACACCTCGGAGTCACGAAACCGAGCAGGGCCACCCATGACATCCCCTGACACTCCACCATCCCGGTGACAAGTATTCCCCAAGGCCTCATGGGGTGCTCCACTATGATAAAGCTTCTGTCAAAAAACAAAGCTCCTGGATGTGACAATATTCCACCAGAGGTAATAAAGCCTTCCGAGCCTATGTTCACACTGGGCGTTTTTTGCAGCATTTTTAGCTGCAGATTTGCCTTGATTTTATGCAAATCCATGCTAATAAAACACTGCTTTTTACAGTCCCAGCAAAGTCTATGAGATTTCTAAATCCTTATGCACATACACACAAACATGTCAGGATTTTTTCCTGACGGTTTTTTGAAATACCTCCAGTTTTGCTGCATTCTGAAAAGAATGAACATGTCAATACTTTTTAGCAGTTTTGCAAGGTTTTCACCCTAGTGACAGCTGGACTCTCAGATACCCTGGATCAGCGGGTCTAACCGGGTTAATAAAAAACCTGGTTAGGCCTGGATTTGATCCACGGTATCTAGCCGACTTAAATGGTGGTGTGGATTTTGGGATTGGAGAAGGCGTGGTATATTTACCGAATCCCCCGCGCGGCTGGATGCTCCCTCAGCTCCCTCCGCTTCCCTGCTCATTCCATATTGACTGCTTTCATCTGTGATTGGTTGCAGTCAGATGCGCCCCCAGCATTTGACTTCAACCAGTCACAGACCTGGTCTGCGGGTCTATACAGAGTATGAGTGAGCCGCTCAATCAGCAGTCACAGGTATCTCCAGTTGTGTCCGGGATTCACCTGGGTGAAGTGACCGTTGATTATGCGGCTCATTAATTCTCTGGAGCTCACAGCGGGCCGTCCTGTTCTATGACTGCTCACTGTGATCTTTAGATGTAGCACAGCTGAATTGCCCTGGGACCTCGTGTGGATTACGTCGGACCTGCAGGGGTGATTCTGGGGTTAAAAAAGTGGTGAAAGAGGGGGTTTTTTGTATTTTATTTCAAAAAGGATTTTTTTCTGTTTGTGTTTATTTCTTTTTACAGATTTGTGATGGAGGTGTCTAATACATGCCTGCCATTACAAATCTAGGGCTTAGTTGCAGCTATGAGCTGTGATTAACCCCTTTTTACCCCGATTGCCACCACACCAGGGCAATTTGGGAAGAGTCGGGTAAAGTGTTGGGATTGTCGCAACTAATGGATGCGACAATCCTGGGCGGCTGCAGGCTGATATATTTAGGCTGGATCTCTCTAGCCTGAGAATACCAGCCCCCAGCTGTGGGCTTTATCTTGGTTGGGAAACAATATTGGGGGGACCGCACGCTGTTTTTTTTTTAAAAATTATTTATTTAAATAATTAAAAAAAAATAGCATTGAGTCCCTCTTATTTTGATACCCAGCCAAGATAAAGCACACAGCGGGGGGCTGCAGCCTGTAGCCATGGGCGTTATCTGTGCTGGGTATCATTATATGGAGGGACCCTATGTCATTTTTTTTGATTTATTTATTTTTACTGTACGATAGACCCACCGACTGGGAGGGGGAGCAGTGAATATGCATGAGGCTAATGAGCAGCATCGGACGTAGGAGAAGCAGCGGGAGCAGGTACGGATGATCCTAGAATGTATGGGCTCCTACCAGGTTAGTGGGCGTGACCAGCAGGGTTAGTGGAAGTGACCAGCTGGGTTTGTGAGATTGGCCATGTTTTCTCCCTTCCACTACAATCATGCTTCGCCCCCCTGCCCACCATGTGATAGAGGCCTGTTAAATGACATCATACCTGGAAGGAGCCCATATACTCTAGCATCTACCGGAGACTGGTAAGTATAGCACGCTTGCTTTACTTTTTTTTTTTTTTTTTTACTACCCAAGTGCCGGATCAGGTCAATACTGACCCGGCCCAGCACTCGGTACTCTTGAACCCTTGCAGTTCTTCACAAAAAAAACGCTGTAAAAATGCCACAAAAACCTACCCAAAGTTAGGTTTTGGTCAGGAAAAAAATTCTGTAAAAATGTCCTGTATGAACATAGCCTGAAGCTGCAATTGATATCATTACACTCCTGTGTCAACAGATATGGGAGACTGGTAAACGGCCCAAGAACTGGACAAAAGATCAGTGTTTATTCCTACTCGGAAGAAGTGAGATGTTACCGACTAGAAACTATTGGGCTTTTGCACTAATTCCTTATGCCAGTAAAATACTACTGAAAATCTTACAAAGATTGCTACAGCCATATTTTGACAAAGAGCTGCCAGAGGGACAAACAGGATTTAGAAAAGGAAGAGAAACAAGAGATGTAATTGCTAACATTAGATGGATAATGACAAAGGTCAAAGAATATAACAAAGAGTGCTATTTTTGGTTCATCAATTACAGTAAGGCCTTTGATTGTGTTGATGATCAGAAACTTTGGAATACCATGAAGGATATGGGTGTGCTCAACCATCTGATCAGTGACATTAGGAACCTTTACATCAACCAAAAAGCAACAGTTCGAAACGGAACATGGTGACACGGCATGGTTCAAAGTAGAACAAGGTGTCAGACAGGGCCGCATCCTGTCATCATTACTCTTCAATTTACATCCAGAAACTAATTTCAGGAAGGCTGGGTTTTCCAAAAAAGAAAAAGGAATCAAAATTGCTGGACATATCATCAATCTTAAATATGCAGACGATACAACATTGATAGCAGCAAGTGTAAATGGAATGAACAACTTATTATGGAGTGTCAAGATTGAAAGATCTAACATGGGGCTTCTACTCAATACAAAGAAGACAAAATGACTACTGCCAAATACAACAGGGACACATTTGAGATGGATAGCAACGAACTGGAAGTTGTAAAAGACTACTTGAATCAATGATCACTCAAGATGCAGCGATGACATCAGAAGTCAATAGAATAGCTATGGGCAAATGAACAACAAAGTCACTGGACAAGGTCTTCAAATTAAGGAACATTTCACTGGTGACGAAGAAATGGCTCATACTTAGTCTGACCTTTTCTTTAGTAACAAATGGGAAACCTGGACGATAAAGGAACAAGCAAAAGAATCATCCCCATCTAAGTGGGGTGCTGGAGAAGGATGTTATCAATACCATGAATGGCAAGAAAAAACAAATCAGTTTTGGAACAAATCAAGCCAGACGTCACTCGAAGCAAGGATCTGCAAACTACAATTTGTCTACTTTGGATACTTCATACGAAGAAGGCAATCACTGGAGTAGGATATTATGTTTGGAAAATAGAAAGAACAAGGTGAAAATGAAGACTAGCAACCCGATGGCTTGAAATTATCAAAGAAACGGCGGAGGAGACCCTGGTGGACCTATCTAGGCTTGCACAAGATTGACATTCCTACATCATCAAGTCACCATCATTTGAGGCCATTAAATAATTAATAATGTTACTTGCCACATGTGAGTTTGAACAAGCACCACATACTTGAAACAAAGTTGCTTATCCAGAAATTTTGAAAGGTGCCAATAATTGTGTCCATCCCATTTTTGGGGTTTTCTGAAATTATGTCCAATTTGCCTTTTTTTTGTGTTGTTCCAATACACACAAAGGAAATAAACAGGTGTCTAACAAAATATGTGTAATTGCAATAATTTTCTAAGAGAAAAACTTCATTTTCTGGAACAATTTCATGGGTGCCAACACTTAAGCAATTACTGTATATATTCAGTGGTGTACCGCCAATGGCAGAAGACCACACAGTCACTATGGGCCCTGGAGTCAGGGGGGCCCAATGCCAGAGGAACCTGGTCCCAGAATTGGCAGATGCCAATACATTTGAATGCAATGATGAAAGAGGTCATAAGGCAGCTTTATTATTCAGTTCAGTGTAATTACATTAATACGAAATTTATATAGTTTATATTCTAATTTTTTGAGAAAATGATTGTGTTTTCAGTGACTGTAAGCCATAATCATTAACATTAACAGAAATAAATACTTGAAATAGATCCCTCTGTTTGCAATGACTCTATATAATGTGTTTCCCTTTTTGTATTGAATTACTGAAATAAATTAACTTTTTGATTATATTCTAATTTATTGAGATGCACCTGTATATACCTGGATGGGGGGGGGGGGAACATGTGAGACATATACTAGGATGGGGTTATATATACAAGAATGGGCCCAGCATAGGGAACACATATACCAGGATGGTTCCAAGATAAGGACATACAGTGCCTTGCGAAAGTATTTGACCCCCTTGAATTTTTCAACCTTTTCCCACATTACAGGCTTTAAACAAAAAGATAAAATTTTTAATGTAATGGTGAAGAATCAACAACAAGTGGGACACAATTGTAAAGTTGAATGAAATGTATTGCTGATTTTAAACTTTTGTAAAAAAGGATAAACTGAAAATTGGGACGTGCAATATTATTCGTCCTTTACTTTTAGTGCAGCAAACTCACTCCAGAAGTTCATTGAGGATCTCTGCATGATCCAATGTTGTCCTAAATGACTGATAACTGATGATGATATAATCCACCTGTGTGTAATCAAGTCTCCATATTAATGCCCTTGCTCTGTGATAGTCTGTGTTCTGTTTAAAGTACAGAGAGCATCATGAAGTCCAAGGAACAAAACAGGCAGGTCATGATACTGTTGTGGAGAAGTTTAAAGCTGGATTTGGTTACAAAAAGATTTCCACAACTTTAAACATCCCAAGAAGCACTGTGCAAGCGATCATATTGAAATGGAAGGAGTATCATACCACTACAAATCTACCAAGACCCAGCCGTCCCTGAAAAATTTCATCTCAAACAAGGAGAAGACTGATCAGAGATGCAGCCAAGAGGCCCATGATCACTCTGGATGAACTACAGATATCTACAGCTGAGGTGGGAGCTTCTGTCCATAGGATAACAATCAGTCGTACTCTGCACAAATCTGGCCTTTATGGAAGAGTGGCAAGAAGAAAGCCATTTCTCAAAGATATCCATAAAAAGTGTCATTTAAAGTTTGCCACAAGCCACCTGGGAGACACACCAAACATGTGGAAGAAGGTGCTCTGGTCAGATGAAACCAAAATCAAACTTTTTGGGCACAATGCCAAATGATATGCTTGGTGTAAAAGCAACACAGCTCATCACCCTGAACACACCATCCCCACTGTCAAACATGGTGGTGGCAGCATCGTGGTTTGGGCCTGCTTTTCTTCAGCATGGAGAGGGAAGATAGTTAAAATTGATGGGAAGATGGATGGAGCCAAATACAGGACCATTCTTGAAGAAAACCTGTTGGAGTCTGCAAAAGACATGAGACTGGGACAGAGATTTGTCTTTCAACAAGACAATGATCCAAAACATAAAGCAAAATCTACAATGAAACGGTTCACAAATAAACATATCCAGGTGTTAGAATGTCCAAGTCAAAGTCAAGACCTGAATTCAATCCAGAATCTGTGGAAAGAGCTGAAAACTGCTGTTCACAAACGCTCTCCATCCATCCTCACTCAGCTCGAGCTATTTGCAAAGGAAGAATGGGCAAGAATTTCAGTCTCTCGATGTGCAAAACTGATGGAGACATACCCCAAGCGACTTTCAGCTGTAATCGCAGCAAAAGGTGGCGCTAAAGTATTAACTTAAAGGAGCCGAATAATATTGCACACCCCTTTTCAGTTATTTTTTACAAAAGTTTAAAATAAGCAATACATTTCATTTAACTTCACAATTGTGTCCCACTTGTTGTTGATTCTTCACCATAACATAAATCTTTGTTTGAAGCCTGAAATGTGGGAAAAGGTTGAAAAATTCAAAGGGGTTGAAAACTTTCGCAAGGCACTGTATATACCAGCATGGGAGACATAACTACATAATGAAGGGGGAACTCATGTCCGTATAGGATTTAGACCTCTACAAAAGGTACATACGGGGGAGGGAATAACGCTCAGGTCCAATTTTTGTACCATGCCCCACCCAACTCTAGTTATGCCACTACCCACAAGGTCAAGAAACTGAAGGATCAGCTCTGAACTTTCCCCATACAGATAGATGGTCTTTCTGGTGTTCACTATCTACGAGTTTCTTTTAAACAGCAGTGTGGAGGTATGCACTGAAACTTAAAATCCAAGATGTCACGTGCACCCTGTGCTGGCATCGCCTCCTATACTACGTACTGCCTGCATTTTACATCGACACAGCCAGTGCTTAACAGAGGGATGGAGATAGCAAAATTTATCCCGTGCCATCTTGGAATCTGAGCGGAGAGTCAGCGCTTAGTAGAGGGGCCATGGTCAACATAAAAAGCGGGTGCTATCTTTGAAATTGAGGGGACATGTCAGCAAGCACTGAAAAGAGGTGTCATAAGCACAGTGAGCATGTTCCATCTTTGATTTAGAGCAGATGTAGCCAATACTTAGCAAAAGGGGTAGTCAGTCTATCTCGGACTCTGGGGTCCGGGAGAGCGCCATTAAGCAGGAACAATGCCCTTTGTCCTACTACCCAGGGACAGCTGTCGCACAGCCCCTGGCCAGATTGTGAATTGCAGTCCGTTTGTACCGTGTTGCATGGAGATCTGAATGAACCCTTACAATTGCACGAGGCACTTTGAACGTAACCATAATGCTGATATTGCCCTTAGTAAAGATGAGTTTGACACCCCTGATCTACATGAAACTATGGTAATTGCCAGCAGCATGCGATTAATCAGCCATGATCTGTTATAAAACTGCTAGAGACATATACTCCACAGTGCCAGCAGTGATTTACAGCCGGCACCTGCAGCATTTTTGCCTGGTGGAGGACGCTATTCAATTATTTTTATTTCTCTGGGGTTGAGTGAGGGCTTGTGCTTTGCATGATGAGCAGATATTTTTATTCATAATAATTTGGGGTGCTTATAACATTTTGATCACTAATATATATATATATATATATATATATATATACACACAGTATATTTTTTTTTTTTTTTTAACGGGAGGTGAGGTGATCCTCCCAAAAAATAAAAAAAAACCACAACAAAACAAATTCAAACATTTTGACTTTCTCTCTATAATGATTAACATAATGGTTAATTAATTATATATTTTGATAGATCAGACTTTTACAGATGCAGTGATAAAAAAAATTGAAGGAAAATAAAATTGGTAATGTAGAAAAGAAGATATCTTTGAATTTTAAATTTTTTTTAAAAAATGAAAATTTTTAGTCCTCTTTGGACACATGAGCCGGTGATCATGCAGTCACTTACACTATATACTTTAACCCCTTCACACGCGGCCAATTTTGCACTGTTTTTTTCGCCACCCTTCTTCCGAGAGCCATAATGTTTTTTTTTTCTGTCAATATAGGCATGTGAGAACTTGTTTTTTGCGGGATGAGTTGTACTTTTAAACAAAATCATGAATTTTACCATATAGTGTACTGGAAAATGGCAAAAAATATTCCAAGTGCACAAAAATAGCAAAAAAAGTGCGATTGCACAATTGTTTTTGAGATATTTTATTCACTGTATTTATTATATGGTAAATTTGATGTGTGGGTGTGATGCCTCAGGTCGGTGCGAGTTTGTAGATACCAAACATGAATAGGTTTACTTTTATCTAAGGGGGTTAAAAAAAAATAAATCAGAAATTTGTAAAAAAAAAAAAAAAAAAAAAAAAGTGGCGTTTTCCACAACCCATAGCGTTCTCATTTCTCGGGATCTGTGGCTCAGTGATGGCTTATTTTTTGCGTCTCGAGCTGACGTTTTTAGCGGTACCATTTTTGCGTAGATACTACGTTTTGATCGCAAATTTTTGGCGACCAAAAAACGTAATTTGGCGTTTGGTAAATGGCATAGCGGCAAAAAAATTCCAATCAGATTAGTTGATTTTATATTTTGATAGATCGAGCATTTCTGAATGTGGCGATACCAGATGTGTGTGTGTATAATATATATATATTTTAACCCTTTAATTTTCAATGAAGAGAAAGGGGGGTGATTTGAACTTAGGTTTTTTTATTTTTTTTTTAAACTTTTGTTATTTTACTAGTACCCATAGGGTATTATAATGATCAGCTGCCTGATCGCTCTTCCATATCTGCTGATCACAGCTACACAGCAGTGAACACCAGATATGTTCATCTCCTTTCTCACATAGCTCTTGGGCTGTGAGACAGGAATTGACTCATGTGAGCTACATAAGTCATCACATGACCCTGTGCCACCATGACAACCATCGGATAAACGTGATCACGTCATGTGACTTCCGGTGTTGGGCGGTGAGTAAACGGAACACCCCTACCGCTATTATAATTATAAAGTTTCACAGCAGTATTAAGGGGTTAACAGGTATGGGCGGATTGCGGATCTGCTCATACCTAGTGGGCACAAATCAGCTGACATGTGCGCGTATCCCCCCTACTGCCCGCGGCAGCCGGGGGGGGGGGGGGTTAACACTAACCACTAGGACGTAATTTTACAGCCTGCATTCGTTAAGGGGTTAAAAGGAATCGGTCACTAGGTTTTCATTAACCCATAGCATAATGTAGAGTCTGAGACCCTGATTCCAGCGATATGTCACTTATTGGGCTGTTTTCTATCATTATGATGAAATCAGTTTTCTTTTCTGCAAATCCAGCACATTATTTGAATGTAGCGTTGTATAACCCACCCACACTAATGAATGGCAACTTTCTGCACATACGCAATGTACATAGAAAGCAGCCATTCAGTCGTGGGGGTTACACAGATCATTAGAATATGCTGGACTACCTGGCAGCACGCCCAGTAGTCCTTTAATGATAAATCAGTGATTTATGAACAGGAAATTATCAAAACTACATTAAGCAGCCCAGTAAGTAAACCACTGCTGGAATCAGTATCTCCATCTCAACATTATACTGCTCTCAAACTAGGTGGCAAAAATATGGTGACGGATTCACTTTAATAACAAGGTATTGCAGTATATGATGAAGATCATGGACTCCTATAGAGCTCAGCCTGTGGATGAGCTTCATAGAAGTATAAAAGAAAGTAGAGACTGGGGTGTTTAACAAGCCCCAGGCTGTCAAGGCAAACCACTGGTCTCACGCAATTGCATTGTAGAAGGGATAATGCTGTGAGACCTGTCATGTGTCTCAGTTAAATGCAGCTGTAAGATTGATAGCAGTATCTAAATGGTTAATAGTTGCGGTTGAAGCTTGGCTAATCCTAGCTGGCAGAAACAGATGCTGAGAACATAATGTTGCCGACATCAACCACATGTGCAGAGAGCTCAGCATATACAGACCCCTTCCCAAGACGTTATTCTATGTTGTAATGTAGGAAGGTGATAAGAAATTTAGAAAAGGTTTGTCCAGTGATCAATCCCTTAAATTATTTACCTTTATCTTAAAATAGTTCTAGTAATAATATGATCATGCTGCAAAAAAAGGAAATTCTACATAATCTTCACAAAACAATGAGGAATAGGCTTCCTTATTTTTTTAAATCACCCCTTTCAACATTTTTAATCACCTCTGAACTGGTGCTTTAAATCTATCTCCCGTCTTATACTTACCCTCCGGCTTCTCCCCCTTTAGTGCAGCTCCAGTCCCGTGGTGCTATTTTGTAACCATAAATTCTGACTGGCCAGAAGTCAGGTCACAAGTAGTGATGAGGAGACCCGTGGATATTCGGGTTGCCAAAGCAGCACGGGAGGAAAGAATAAAAATAAATCGGCATAAGCAAGCGAACTTGATGCCAAACAACGAACCCAATACAAGTCAATGGGGACAAGACTTTCAGGCTGTAAAATGGCAAAAGTAAGCACTAGGACTGTGGTGGAAGTTAAATGGTTTTAAGAGCAGGATAGTTATACATACCGTGTTTCCCTATGGATCACGCTGCAGTCAGACTCTTTTCCAGACCCACTAGTTAAAGGGATGGTTCACCCATATTTTTTATTCTCTAGTTCTAGTTTGAGAGAAACATTGTTTCTCAATATATTATCTTGTGTTGGCAATAGTGCCTGTGAGAGGCGCTATTGCAGACCGCTGTTCCCGCTCCAGTGACGTCTCCGTCAAGTGCTGCACACGTCACATCCGTGCAGCCGGGGGCATTCTTCCTCACTCACTGAGCTGTGTGCGGTGTTTCACCGCTGTCACAGCCCATCTGATCCCTCCTCCCTCACAGCACAGCGCGTCGCATCTCTTGCTTGCAGCGAAGAATGCAGCCGGCTGCACGGATGTGACGTGTGCGGCACTTGACGGTGACGTCACTGGAGCGGGAACAGTGGTCTGCAATAGCGCCCCTCAATGGCACTATTGTCAACACAAGGTATTTGAGAGAAACATTTTTTCTCAATATAATATCGAACTAGACAATAAAAAATATGGGTAAACCACCCTTTTAAGGTCCATGAATATTCACTGCTTCCCCCACCCACCCTGTGTCAGTGTATGATAGATTGTAGACTGCTATACACGCCCCCGACTGTGTCTGCGCCTGTGAACTTGTGATTGGTTGCATCATTTTGCTGTATAGTAGTGTAAAAAGAAATTTATATATATATATATATATATATACACACACACACACACACACACACACACACATATACATATACATATACATATACATATATATATATATATATATATATATATATATATACAGTTAGGTCCAGAAATATTTGGACAGTGACAAGTTTTGTTATTTTAGCTGTTTTCAAAAACATGTTCAGAAATACAATTATATATATAATATGGGCTGAAAGTGCACACTCCCAGCTGCAATATGAGAGTTTTCACATCCAAATCGGAGAAAGGGTTTAGGAATCATAGCTCTGTAATGCATAGCCTCCTCTTTTTCAAGGGACCAAAAGTAATTGGACAAGGGACTCTAAGGGCTGCAATTAACTCTGAAGGCGTCTCCCTCGTTAACCTGTAATCAATGAAGTAGTTAAAAGGTCTGGGGTTGATTACAGGTGTGTGGTTTTGCATTTGGAAGCTGTTGCTGTGACCAGACAACATGCGGTCTAAGGAACTCTCAATTGAGGTGAAGCAGAACATCCTGAGGCTGAAAAAAAAAGAAAAAATCCATCAGAGAGATAGCAGACATGCTTGGAGTAGCAAAATCAACAGTCGGGTACATTCTGAGAAAAAAGGAATTGACTGGTGAGCTTGGGAACTCAAAAAGGCCTGGGCGTCCACGGATGACAACAGTGGTGGATGATCGCCGCATACTTTCTTTGGTGAAGAAGAACCCGTTCACAACATCAACTGAAGTCCAGAACACTCTCAGGGAAGTAGGTGTATCTGTCTCTAAGTCAACAGTAAAGAGAAGACTCCATGAAAGTAAATACAAAGGGTTCACATCTAGATGCAAACCATTCATCAATTCCAAAAATAGACAGGCCAGAGTTAAATTTGCTGAAAAACACCTCATGAAGCCAGCTCAGTTCTGGAAAAGTATTCTATGGACAGATGAGACAAAGATCAACCTGTACCAGAATGATGGGAAGAAAAAAGTTTGGAGAAGAAAGGGAACGGCACATGATCCAAGGCACACCACATCCTCTGTAAAACATGGTGGAGGCAACGTGATGGCATGGGCATGCATGGCTTTCAATGGCACTGGGTCACTTGTCTGCTGTTATGTCATCAATAAACACAAGAGAAGCCGGATGAATTCTGAAGTGTACCGGGATATACTTTCAGCCCAGATTCAGCCAAATGCCGCAAAGTTGATCGGACGGCGCTTCATAGTACAGATGGACAGTGACCCCAAGCATACAGCCAAAGCTACCCAGGAGTTCATGAGTGCAAAAAAGTGGAACATTCTGCAATGGCCAAGTCAATCACCAGATCTTAACCCAATTGAGCATGCATTTCACTTGCTCAAATCCAGACTTAAGACGGAAAGACCCACAAACAAGCAAGACCTGAAGGCTGCGGCTGTAAAGGCCTGGCAAAGCAATAGGAAGGAGGAAACCCAGCGTTTGGTGATGTCCATGGGTTCCAGACTTAAGGCAGTGTTTGCTTCCAAAGGATTCGCAACAAAATATTGAAAATAAAAATATTTTGTTTGGGTTTGGTTTATTTGTCCAATTACTTTTGACCTCCTAAAATGTGGAGTGTTTGTAAAGAAATGTGTACAATTCCTACAATTTCTATCAGATATTTTTGTTCAAACCTTCAAATTAAACGTTACAATCTGCACTTGAATTCTGTTGTAGAGGTTTCATTTCAAATCCAATGTGGTGGCATGCAGAGCCCAACTCGCGAAAATTGTGTCACTGTCCAAATATTTCTGGACCTAACACATATATATATATATATATATATATATATATATATATATATATATATATATATATATATATATATATATATATATATATAATTATATATTTAAAAAAAAAAAAAAAAAAAAAAAGGTCCTTTCCATTTTTTCTATCCAGCCATGGTAAATCAGACAGGTGGGGACTGGTGTTATCAGGATGGGAGACGGCATGAATATTCGGTGTTTGTTTTTATTACCATGATGTAACATCTGAATGGCGTAGAATGCTATTTACTGCAGACACTGGCTCTGTACCTCCCTAATTTTAATGTACTCTAATAAAGACTGCAAACCTGTGAAGCTGGATTATCCTCCTCTTTGCACTTTAGGCTCTGTAACAATGCACCCGCGGATTTTACCATGGAAAACCTGCGGATTTATCTGGATTTTCTAGATAAATACGCAGGTTTTAGCAAGTACATACACTCCCCATGTTATCCTATGGGATTTGAGGAGTGCTGTATCAATGGCGCGGTATGTGCAGCTGCGGAATATGCTGCGCAGTTCCCGCAGCCCCACATAACTGCATGTCAATTATTCATGCGGAAATATTTGCGGAATTTCCGCTACTCCACTATGGAGATACAGGGCGTGAATTCCGCACTTATCCGGCAGGTTTACCGCAACAAAAATGCTCGGAACCTGCAGATTCCAGAGTGAAGCTGCGGGAAACCTGCGGAAATATCCGTGGGTACATTGTCCTGTGGGCACATGTCTTTACCAGGATGTTTAAGGCTAACTCAGTGCTCCAAACTGCAGGGTAACCAGATCATTCTGTTGAGCTGGATTCTCTTGCCTAAAAAAAGTCTTGTAAATTTTGTTAGAAAAATTAGAAATTGCTAATATCTTTTAACCCTAACAAAAAAAAAAAAAGTTTCAAAAATTGCGCTGATGTAAAGTAGACATGTGGGAAATGTTATTTATTAACTATTTTCTGTAACAACTAGTTTAAAAAAGTCATAAAATGCAAAATTTGAAAACTGCGAAATGTTCAAAAAATTTCTGATATTTTCACAAATACACAACAAAAATATAGTCCTAAGTTTACTACTAACATCAAGTACAATAGGTCAACAAAAAACTCTGAATCACTATTATACAGTGTGTCCACCGCCATTAACTTGAGAACGGCGGCAGCTATAGGCATAGAAGTAGTGTCTAGGTATAGTAAAGTAGCCATGCGCTATGCAATTAAACCACCTCTAGCGCCACCTGGTGGAAAACGGAGTTAGCACTTTTATTTAGAAAATGGAACGAGATAGAGAAAAAAAATGAATTACAAAGCTGTAGGGCATCATCAATTTAATAAGAATCGACACCTTGCATACAGAAATGCTATGATTAGAACGTGTAAAACTCACAAGGCTGTGGATGTGAAGCGATACCTCATGGAGACCTTCCTACAAGTCATTGGGTTTTGTGGCTGCATGTAGTGGCCTCCACGCTCACCTGACCTGACCCCATTGGACTTCTTTCCGTGAGGTCACATCAAACAGCAGGTGTATGCGAGCGACCCCTCCACCAACATTACAGGACCTACGACGCCGTATCACAGATGCTTGTGCAAACGTGTCACCTACCATATTGCACAACGTGCAGCAAGATACAGTATGCTGTCCAGATGTGCATTGCAGCTGACGGTGGCCACTTTGAGCATCAAAGTTAAATGAGCGCCATATGCGTGACCAGCATTCAATGTTTTGGAGGGTCATGGGTTTCATACCATAGCATTTCTGTATGCAAGATGTCGATTCGTGTTGAATTGATGATGCCCTACAACTTCGTAATTCACTTTTTTCCTCTATCTCGTTCCGTTTGAGATAAAAATAACTCAGTTGTTTTCCACCAGGTGGCGCTATAGATGGTTTCATTGCATAGCGCATGGCTACTTTACTATACCTAGACACCACTTCTATGCCTATAGCTGCCGCCGTTCTCAAGTTAATGGCGGTGGACAGGATATGGGTGGACACACTGTATATGTTAAAGGGACTCTGGTCAGACTGATGAAAACCAGGCTTGGAGATGAAGGGGTTGAAATAAGAGCTTATACTCACCTCCCGCACCTTTCAAGCTGTGTCGGCGCTGCGTTCCCAGGGCTTAGACCGGTGTCCCACTTGCGATTGCCTTGCGCGAGTTTCGCAGTGCATCACTCGGCACGGACTCACACTCTGCTCACAGGAGAAGGTCAGTTGCATGCATCTCTATGCAGCCGACCCGCTCCTGTGAGGAGAGTGAGTCCGTGACGGGTGATGCACCGTGAGATACACGCGAGGCAATCGCAAGTGGGACACCTGCCTTATGTGAAGTTGTGACATCATGCAAGCCCAGTAACCATTGGTTCTCTCTCTCTCTTTCCCCACCTTCGAACGTATATGTAATTATTAGGAAATGAGCAGCCCGCCATGGCTCTCACTTCCTGATTACTCAACCACATGAAGGTGGGAGAAATGAGAAAAGCAGACTGATTGGGTGTGAGGCTCGTGTGACATCACAGCCTCATGTAAGCCCTGGGAAGGTGAGAATCAACATGGCAAGTACAGGCTCTTTTATTCAATAAGGCCAAACATGAGGAATGAGAAGGGGTTGTCCTAGTAGAGGACAACTCCTTGAATGAATCGTTCTCCTATTACCAGATATCACAGGACAATGTCAGGCTCCATGACGCAATATGTCAAAGTGGTTTCAGAAATTTCAAAGATGAACTAAATTAAATTATTAATAGGCAAGAGGATTTGATAACTGATTTTGTTTACCTGTCCGTACTTACAGTCTGTAATTTATGATATGTAAGCGAACAATCTATATTTCTCTGCGGCCTAGTCTAACATGAACAACTCCCCTTTAAAAAAGTGTCAATAAAAATAACAAGGACCATAATTGTGAGAAAAAAGCCCCAGGAAATTTAAACCCTCCAATGCTCCAGGACTCAACTCTCCTCTTCTAGCAGTAAGTAACTAGGTCAGTCATTGCTCCAGAGAAACTATACTACATCCTGGCTCTAAAAGAAAGGAAATATTACTCTCCAGAAGACATCCTGCCT
The DNA here is from genome assembly GCF_048569485.1 of Anomaloglossus baeobatrachus. Lineage (NCBI taxonomy): Eukaryota > Metazoa > Chordata > Amphibia > Anura > Aromobatidae > Anomaloglossus > Anomaloglossus baeobatrachus. The sequence continues at coordinate 249,441,443 of NC_134358.1, forward strand.
ACTTATTAACCTGGAGACGGTAAATCTAGCCTAGCTGCTAAGGGATCATCCACACAAAACGCAAATTTAACTGTTAAACAACTGATGATCAGCCATGTACAAGTGGATCTGTGATCATTTTTATACAGGCCAACCAAAATTCTATGCACAAAAAACAACTTGGGGTATGTGAGCACGCTGCATTCTGTCAAGCACAGAAAAAATAAAAAAAAAAAAACGCACCCTCTGGCAGACTGGACATTTGTAAACACTGCAGTTTGACAAAAAAAAAAAAAAAAATGCATGCATTTTGGATGCATTTTTGACAGTACGTTCCCACTCGGCTCTGCTATATCCCCATAGAGCATGGCTGGCTGCGAGACAGCCATGCAATCACAATGAACTCTGATGAACTTCACCCGACTTCATTGTGATCGTGCGGCTCTGTCTGTATGTGGCGTCTTGATTTGCGATCACCGGTGAAGGACTCACCGATGACCGCAAATTCCCTGAGTGACTCAAATGAGCCGCGCGAACAGCTGTGCAGTCACTCAGGTTACCCGCGGCCAGCTGGAGTCCTCCATCCGAGACCACAAATCACCTGAGGGCACCGCTGATCACTTCAGTCACTCGGGCGACTTGCTGTCACAGTTGGAGGATCCAGCGGTGGCTGCGGGTAATCTGAGTAACGTCACCGCTGACAATGCGACTCACGTCATTGCTGCGTGGAGCTGACAGAGAGCGGTTGAGGTCTGTGGCCGCTTCTTGTCAGCTTCATGTAGCAGAGCTGAAAGCGTCGTGGGACCTCGTGTGGATTACGCCGGACCTGGAGGGGTATTTGGGGATTAATAAAGTGGTGAAAGAGGGTGTCTGTTTTTTTGTCTTTTGTTCCAAATAAAGGATTTTTTGGGTGTATGTGTTTATTTTCTTTAACTTGCAGATTAATCATATGGGGGGGGGGGGGGGAAGGGGGGGGGGGGAGTGGTGTCTCAGACGCCTGCCATGATTAACCTAGGACTTAGTGGCAGCTATGGGCTCCTGCCATTAACTCCTTATTACCCCGATTGCCACTGCACGAAGGCAATTCGGGATGAGTTGGGTAGAGTCCCAGGACTGCTGCATCTAATGGATGCGGCATTCTGGGCGGCTGCTGTCTGATATTTTTAGGTTGGGGGGGGGGAGGGGACTCCCCATAATGTGGGGCAACCCATCCTGAGAATACAAACCCTCAGCCGTGTGGATTTATCTTGGCTGGTATCAAAATGGGTGGGGGGGACCACACGCCTTTTTTAAATTATTCTACTGCAAGATTTAGACCCGCCCACCGGTGGCTGTGATTGGTTGCAGTGAGACAGCTGTCACTCAGCGTGGTGCCTCGTCAGACTGCAACCAATCATAGGCGCCGGTGGGCGGGGAAAGCAGGCAATACGAAATGGAATAATAAGAGGCCGGCATTTTCAAAGCAGGAGAAGTCGCAGCTTTGTCACAGCTGTGCAGCGCCGTGCCGGTGATCGGCGAGTATGAGAGGGGGAGACCGACAAAGACCGAGATATGTTCTAACCAGAAAGGAATTTACACAACCGAGCATGCACAATTAAAAAAAACGGATCAGTCGGTGGAATGCATTTTTTTGCCACATTACGACGGATCCCCGGTGCCCATAGGCTCTCATTTTACAACATGCCGCTGGATCTGGTGTGGTGTTTTGCTGGTGACAAGCGCACACCGGATGAAACGCAAGGGCATCAGGCACAATCCGGCGCCAATACAATTCAATGACAAAAACGCATCCGGCGCCGGATCTATTTTATCCGGCATACGCCGGATTGTGCCTGACAGCAAAAACCGGATGTGTGAAAGCACCCTTAGGCTATGTGCCCACGGGACTGTGTACCAGCGGATTTTGCTGCGGAAAACCTGCAGATTTATCTGTTTTTGCTAGATAAATCTGCAGGTTTTAGCAAGTACAGACACTCCCCATGTTATCCTTTGGGACATGGGGAGTGTCTGTGTCCATGGTGCGTAACGTGCGGCTGCAGAACATGCTGCGGATATCCTGCAGCCGCACGTAATTGCATGTCAATTATTTATGCGGAAATACCTGAGGAAATCCCGGCCCTCCACTATGGCGATAGGACCGGGACTTCCGCATGTAAGATCCATGAATGTTATTTCGCTGTAGCTGTGGTTTCAGGGGGAGCAGCTGCGGGAAACCTGCGGATGTACCTGCAGATATATCCGTAGGTACAGAGCCCCGTGGGCACATAGCATTAGAGTGTCAGGTTTTGCTTGTATGGTTTTGCTTGTATTTTTAAAAAAGTGTGCTCAAGTGTGTGTGTGTATTTTTTTACCATCTACATTTCATTAATTTATCTAATGGGGGGGGGAAAAAAAATAAATTTGGGATTTCTTAAAGGTTCTAATAACCAGTGAAATATATACAGCATATAAAAGGTCTTTTCTGTACAGTACACTGTGCAAACTACATTTTTACTGTTTTGCAGTTGAGGAAAAAAAAAATTGTCATAAGTGAAAAGGGCTTAAAGACACTAAAAATGTATTTGTCAAATGCAGAAACTTGGATAGACCAGAGATGTGCAATGAGGGTTGGCCACTACACGGACAAATCATTCTCAATCACTGTTCTACCAAGTAAAATAATATCTTTACTCAGTGAGGTGTGGGGATTGGCTCTCCTGGGGCTCACGTAACATTATGTCACACAACCCCGTGGATAGCAAATGCCAATATCGCTGGAACAGTGTCCACATTGTAGGAGAAGGCAGATATTACGTTACTTGGTGGAACATAGTGGTTGAGAAGGGCTTCTCTGAGTAATATCCCCTTTAATGTTAGAATCCTATTTATAGATTGGTGCCAATATCTCATACATATTGATAAATTATAAAAGTACAGTCTCAACTGCAGTGTATTTTATACGGTTTAACCATTTCTGCGTCAGAATACACTCAGTTGTTGCAAAACATAATACACCTCCACTGCTGCAGACCATTTTAATAAAAAATTTGGATTAATTGGCAAATGTTGACCAGACGCAGAGAGCATTTATATAGGCTATAGGTCCCTGAAGGGCCTTGTAATATTCTTTATAGTAGAGGTTACATAATTTCTTATATAATCCATTAATAGCTTCAGAATAGGTTTATTGAGCCTGGTCGACGTTGACACAGCAAATGCCATAAATAAAGTTAAAAGTTGCAGCTTATATTGTGGCATTGTGGAACCAGGAGACGAGGCACTACAAGTCATGATTTAGTAATGAACACTTGGCAGCTTTATGGAGTGCAGCACTGGAGACTGTAAATAGTTACCGTTTGCCAATCTTTGCCTTTTATACAAACACATACTGTAAAACTGGAGCAAAGCGTCATATTTGGAGAAAACAAAAGGGTGAATTGACAAACCTTGGCCTCGTGTGCTAGTTAAATAGACAACATTTACAATAGTGCAGGATAAGCAGGACTTTAATCATGTAAAAAATAGGAAAGTGCATAAAGAAATGCTGTAAAGTGCAGTGCTGTAAAGTGCACTCGTATAAAACTGTGCAAGCCTCTCATATCACAGTGGCCCAGAAAAGTGCTAACAGCCATTCCCACCAATCATTCTACACCCCTGTCCTTAGGACACAGTGCTGCCACCTGTGTCACTACAAGTCCCAGCATACGGCAGCCTACAATATCTGAGACTTGTAGTTCCACAGGTTGCAGTGTGCCACTTATTGTACTTTAGGCCTTGACTCCACTGGAAAAGCAGAGTAATAGCATATATGGCGGCCAACACAGTTCCTGGTCTCATTCAGCTTTTCCTCGTCTTTCGTGACAAATGTATCTGAACATACAGATATCAATCTAGGCTGGATTGTCTTTCAAGAGACCCGGAATCTGGGTGCTGCCCCTGTATGAGCAGTGATGGTGGCCATATTGGTAATCAGTCCCACATGCCCGCAGTCATACACGGGGTTAATATTCATTATCCGTCTGCATTACTGTAATGAGGATTCTTGATAGGAGGGAAAGAAAAACTTGATATATTTCACATCATCCCATTTATAAGCCAAGGAGAAATGTTGAGAAGTGCAATCACCCAGTCCATTCATCATCATCATCTTCCATCAATGCCACCATTATGGGTAGCTAATATGTGCAATTTCATCAGCGCATCTGAAAGTGGTGGGCATTAACCCTGTCCTACAGTCATATCCTATGTAAACCTACAGAAACCGTCGTCCTGACCTCTATAACGTGCCGTCAGGAGGGAGGGTGCCCGGCTTACACTATATAACCAGGCTGTGTAGTCGCTTGCACAACTGTAGTAAAAGGTTACACACATTGTCAGGAAGCGCAGATCTCTGCCCAGGGTGAGACGTACAAGGCACCACCCAGCCCCAATGTGTGGAAGGTGCCCGTCCACTGACCCACTGCGTGCCATTGTGCCGCTTAGAGTGACCCATTAACCCTTTCAGAATTAAGTGTGTGTGCGTGCTCAGGTGTCCTGGCTGGGGGCTACCACTGATGGGGGCCCCGGGACTCCTCCTGCCCCGGGCTACAGGGCTGGACCTCAGGTAGCCAGTTGTGACAGCTCACAGTGTAGTTGGCCCCATTGTTGTTGTCCCAGATCTCTTGCCCATCACTGGTAGTGAAGCATATGGCAAAGTGTATCAGAGAGGTAGAAGGGGGGTAACAAAGGTTAAAGTGGAAGCGCTGGGTGCCAGGGGCAGTGCTCTGCTGGGCATCAGATGCAGGGCAGTCCAGGAAAGACAGCCACTCATTGAAGGTGTATCGGATCCTGACCTGGGCACCGTCTCCTGGATCGGCCACCAGGATGTGCCCCTTCACGCCCCAGGCTGAGGCAGACACCTGCTCCAGGCACACCCTGTGCTCCGCCAGCCTGGCCAGCAGCTCCGCAGGGGCGGGGCTCTCACACACTACCATGTCCTCCTCCGGCTGGAGCTGGGGCACGGTGGGGGGGTAGCTCTGAAGCCGGGCCAGCACAGACTGGGGCACCAGCGGCTCGTCCGAGGGGAGAAAGTGCTTCACGCTGGCCAGACACAGCCCCAGAGAGTCCGCGAACTGCACCTTCTTCTTCAGCTTACAGCAGCACATCAGGGAGTCGTCCTCGTCCTCCACCTCCGGGATGGGGGTCCAGGGCAGGGAGCGGGCCCTCCTGCGGGGAGACTCCTCCGTGGCCAGGGGCTCCGGGTACCTGGCGTCCATGGGGCTGCGCGTCCTGCACTCCTCCCCGTGCCGGTGCCCCTCCGCCAGGTGCAGGGCGCTCAGTTTCCTCAGGAGCTCCCCCTGCACAGGTATGGAGGCTGCGGACTCCCCGGACGCCTGGAGCTGCACCGTGAGGGCACCATCCTCCTCCTCCCAGGCACGGTCCGTCATAGTCCCCGGCCAGTCCTGTGGCGTCCCCGGCAGGTGCTCGGCTTCCCCGTTGTTTCCTGGGTAAGGACTCGGCTCATAGGAAGCAATGTCCTCAGCGGGCAGCTCACCAGGCGGGCGCAGGCTCTGCAGCTCCATGATGGACATGTGTATTATGGAGCCCGGAGGAGAGAGCAGCCCGCCATGGCCCTTCCGTCAGCTCTAACGGTGCTAAATGCTGAGAAGTCCCCATCCCGCTCCGCCCCTGGTTATAGTGTCCGTGCGCGGCGGCATGTACTGAGGAGGGCATGGCTGAGGGCGCGAAACTTCCTCTCAGCAACAGGCAGGAAGCGCCCTCCCCTCCCCGCCCTCACTGACGGCAGGCGCCTCCCCGGTCACAGCGGCGCTATACACTCACATCAGTCACAGGGAGCACGGCACTGTACACGACACTCCCCGGTCACCTAGAGCACGGCACTGTACACTCACACCAGTCACAGGGAGCACGGCGCTGTACACGACACTCCCCGGTCACCTAGAGCACGGCACTGTACACTCACACCAGTCACAGGGAGCACGGCGCTGTACACTCACACCAGTCACAGGGAGCACGGCGCTGTACACGACACTCCCCGGTCACCTAGAGCACGGCACTGTACACTCACACCAGTCACAGGGAGCACGGCGCTGTACACTCACACCAGTCACAGGGAGCACGGCGCTGTACACGACACTCCCCGGTCACCTAGAGCACGGCACTGTACACTCACACCAGTCACAGGGAGCACGGCGCTGTACACTCACACCAGTCACAGGGAGCACGGCGCTGTACACGACACTCCCCGGTCACCTAGAGCACGGCACTGTACACTCACACCAGTCACAGGGAGCACGGCGCTGTACACTCCCCCGGTCACCTAGAGCACGGCGCTGTACACTCACACCAGTCACAGGGAGCACGGCGCTGTACACGACACTCCCCGGTCACCTAGAGCACGGCGCTGTACATGTACACTCCCCGGTCACAGAGAGCCCGGCGCTGTACACTCCCCCGGTCACAGGAAGCACGGCGCTGTACACTACACCCCCCGGTCACCTAGAGCACGGCACTGTACACTCCCCCGGTCACACCGAGCCCGGCGCTGTACACTATACTCCCCGAGTCATAGGGGGCACGGGGCTGTATAATCTCCATGTCATAGCACGGTGCTGTACAATCCCCCTTTTGCAGGGACCAACAGCACAGCGCAGTACACTCCCCGTTAACAGCACAGCGCAGTACACTCCCCGTTAACAGCACAGCGCTGTACACTCCCCGTTAACAGCAAAGCGCAGTACACTCCCCGTTAACAGCAAAGCGCAGTACACTCCCCGTTAACAGCAAAGCGCAGTACACTCCCCGGTAACAGCACGGCGCTGTACACTCCCCGTTAACAGCAAAGCGCTGTACACTCCCCGGTAACAGCAAAGCGCTGTACACTCCCCGGTAACAGCAAAGCGCAGTACACTCCCCGTTAACAGCACAGCGCAGTACACTCCCCGTTAACAGCACAGCGCTGTACACTCCCCGTTAACAGCAAAGCGCAGTACACTCCCCGTTAACAGCAAAGCGCAGTACACTCCCCGTTAACAGCAAAGCGCAGTACACTCCCCGTTAACAGCAAAGCGCAGTACACTCCCCGTTAACAGCAAAGCGCTGTACACTCCCCGGTAACAGCAAAGCGCAGTACACTCCCCGTTAACAGCACAGCGCTGTACACTCCCCGTTAACAGCAAAGCGCAGTACACTCCCCGTTAACAGCACAGCGCAGTACACTCCCCGTTAACAGCAAAGCGCAGTACACTCCCCGTTAACAGCACAGCGCAGTACACTCCCCGTTAACAGCAAAGCGCAGTACACTCCCCGTTAACAGCACAGCGCTGTACACTCCCCGTTAACAGCAAAGCGCAGTACACTCCCCGGTAATAGCAAAGCGCAGTACACTCCCCGGTAACAGCAAAGCGCAGTACACTCCCCGGTAACAGCACGGCGCAGTACACTCCCCGGTAACAGCACAGCGCTGTACACTCCCCGTTAACAGCAAAGCGCAGTACACTCCCCGTTAACAGCACAGCGCAGTACACTCCCCGTTAACAGCAAAGCGCAGTACACTCCCCGTTAACAGCACAGCGCTGTACACTCCCCGTTAACAGCAAAGCGCAGTACACTCCCCGGTAATAGCAAAGCGCAGTACACTCCCCGGTAACAGCAAAGCGCAGTACACTCCCCGTTAACAGCACAGCGCTGTACACTCCCCGTTAACAGCAAAGCGCAGTACACTCCCCGGTAACAGCAAAGCGCAGTACACTCCCCGTTAACAGCAAAGCGCAGTACACTCCCCGTTAACAGCAAAGCGCAGTACACTCCCCGGTAACAGCAAAGCGCAGTACACTCCCCGGTAACAGCAAAGCGCAGTACACTCCCCGGTAACAGCAAAGCGCAGTACACTCCCCGGTAACAGCACGGCGCAGTACACTCCCCGGTAACAGCACGGCGCTGTACACTCCCCGTTAACAGCAAAGCGCAGTACACTCCCCGTTAACAGCAAAGCGCAGTACACTCCCCGGTAACAGCAAAGCGCAGTACACTCCCCGTTAACAGCACAGCGCAGTACACTCCCCGGTAACAGCAAAGCGCAGTACACTCCCCGTTAACAGCAAAGCGCAGTACACTCCCCGGTAACAGCAAAGCGCAGTACACTCCCCGTTAACAGCACAGCGCTGTACACTCCCCGGTAACAGCAAAGCGCAGTACACTCCCCGGTAACAGCAAAGCGCAGTACACTCCCCGGTAACAGCAAAGCGCAGTACACTCCCCGGTAACAGCACGGCGCAGTACACTCCCCGGTAACAGCACGGCGCTGTACACTCCCCGTTAACAGCAAAGCGCAGTACACTCCCCGTTAACAGCAAAGCGCAGTACACTCCCCGGTAACAGCAAAGCGCAGTACACTCCCCGTTAACAGCACAGCGCAGTACACTCCCCGGTAACAGCAAAGCGCAGTACACTCCCCGTTAACAGCAAAGCGCAGTACACTCCCCGTTAACAGCAAAGCGCAGTACACTCCCCGTTAACAGCACGGCGCTGTACACTCCCCGTTAACAGCTTAGCGCTGTACACTCCCCGTTAACAGCACGGCGCTGTACACTCCCCGTTAATAGCACGGCGCTGTACACTCCCCGGTAACAGCACGGCACTGTACACTCCCCGGTAACAGCACGGCACTGTACACTCCCCGGTAACAGGATGGCGCAGTACACTTCTTGGTCACAACACGGAGCTGTACACTCCCACGATAACAGCACGGCGCTGTACACTACACTCCTCGGTCAAAGCATGGCGTTGTACACTACACTCCCCCCAGTTATAGGGGGCATGGTGCTGTATACTCTCCATGTCACAGCATGGTACACTCCCCCTGTCACACGAAGCAACAGCACGGTGCTGTAAATGTGACGCCCTGGACTACTCAGGTTGTCACAGGGTACTGCACGCACTTTCTTTCCAGTGCAGGATTCAACCCCCCATGGTTCTGGGTTCCCATCCTGCAGCACTGCCTCCACCAGCATCTACAAATCCTAGTCACACCCCATACCACACCCTGTCAGGCACACCAGTGGGCTGCTAAGGCTGCCCAACTAGGGGTCAGGCAGGGAGGTCGGAAGTGACAAGTCAGTTGGCTCCAGGGGAGCGAAGTGTGAGGAAGCTGGGAGTTGGAGCTCCCAGGGGAGAAGCAGACTAGGTCGCAGACGGTGGTTCGGATCTAGAGGAGTCGGACCCCTGGTCGCAGGGGTTGAGGCTAGGTGCCTGGGACCTGTCTTGGAGGACGGTCAGCAGCCTGAGCCTAAGGCTGGACTCACACGAGCGTATGGCATCCGATGCGAGAGCATCGGATGCGATATGCTAATGTCCCCCGGCTCAGGCTCTGCTGCGTGCGTGAGCCGAGTGTCATGCGACTGTAACCCGATCTTGCGATCGGGTCACAGCTGTGAAGCTGAGTGCGGGCGCAGCGGAGGAGAGGGAGGGGTTAATTCTCCCATCTCCTCCACTGTCAGCCTGTGCGTATATCGCACTGCACTGGGATAACATCCGAGTGCAGTCCGATGTATCTCTCGCATCCATTCACTTGAATTGGTGCGAGGGATACGGCTCTCGCAGACAATCGTAGCATGCTGCCGCTTTTCTCGCATCCAGAATCTGGATGCGAGAAAAGCTGACCAACAGCTCAACCTCATTGCCTGACATTGGTCAGAGTGCAATGCGAGAATTTCTCGCATTGCACTCGTCCGATTTTCACGCTCGTGTGAGCGTACCCTAATCACTGGTCTGGGACCAAATGGAATTAACCTGCAGAGGACAGGGTCTCTATGGACTGTTTCCACGAAGCTCAGAGATTAGGGGTACTAGCGCAATGAAGGGGATAAGGCTTTCTAAGCAAGCGGCCCACTGAAATCCCAAACATGAGCTCCTGGGAGCAAGCTCTTCTACTTAGCCACAGTGGGGACCGATAGGCTCCAAGCTTACGGGCCACTTGGACAGTCAAAATTACTGTGCCCTTAGGCAGGTCACAGACCACTAGGCAGTGCTGCAGGGGACGAGACCCGGATGAGCTTCCCCTAGAGGGCAGCGGCACCCAGAGACTTGGTTTACGCGTTCTCAGCGTCTGCTTTCTTGCTGAGTGAGTATCTGATTAACCCCTTCAGCGAGCCTGCGCCCCCCCACCCTGCACCCCATCACTCCATCCAGAGTCCGGGGCCTTCCTCTACCCGTGGAGGGTGACGACATCTAGCTGCCCCACTTCATCACCCCGGGTACTCCCAACGGCAGCGGCGGTACTCCCCATTACCGTACACCACGGGTGGCGTCACAAACTATCTAATTCCCATATAAATAGCCCCTTCTTCATTTTTGGGTGTGACCTTTTAGCCCCCGGTTCCGGAGACCCTCGAGCCACGAGCAGTGACATCCGGATCTGAGCAAATCGACCGCTGCTGGGCGCGGTACATATACTCCCTGATAACAGGTTCTATAAGGAGGTAAGTGCAAATCTGGCTATCGGTAATGCAGCTGATGTGATTTATTTGGACTTTGCAAAGCCATTTGATACTGTACCACATAACAGTTTTAGGCTCCTTTCAGATTGTGTTTTGCCTTGCGTTCACAGGTCCCGTCGGAGCATCAGTCCGAACCGCCCCTCCCCCACTCTGCAAAGCATGTTTCGGACGCATGCGCCGGCAGGGCCATTGACTGTAATGGAGCACACTACACCGTGTGCAGAATTATTTGGCAAGTTGTATTTTTTTTTTATTATTGATCAACAACTATGTTCTGAATCAACCCAAAGGACTCCTAAATATCAAAGCTTAATATTTTTGGAAGTTGGAGTGATTTTTTTTTTTAGATTTGGCTTTCTTAGGAGGATATCTGTTTGTGCCGGTAACTACTACTGTGCAGAATTATTAGGAAACTTAATAAAAAAACAAATATATTCCCATCACACTTGTTTATTTTCACTAGGTAAACCAATATAACTGCACAAATTTTAGAAACAAACATTTCTGACATGCAAAAACAAACCCCCCAAAAAGTAGTGACCAATATAGCCGAAACTCGCTTTGCAGAGTGGGGGAGGGGCAGTTCGGACGGATGCTCCAACGGGACCTGTGAACGTAAGGCTAAACGCAATCTGAAAGGAGCCTGATACTGAAGCCCCAGAAGCAAGGACTAGGGGAAACTGCATGCCGCTGCCCCCGACTGCTGAGCCCCTGCTACGGCCTCCCACGTTCCCCTCTCCGCTGTGCAATGCCCCCCCCGCTGCCTCCCTTCCTTGTTCCTGGGACCTCCCCTAGGCCTTATAAGCAGTGTCCAGAGTCCATCCTTCCTCTTACCATACTCTGTCCTCAGGGTGAACAGCAAGATACACAAGGTACTCCCCTGCCACTAGCTTTAACCCCCTGCCGATCCCCGCAAGACCACCCACTGCCCATCCTGCCAACCACCCCCAGCACAAATCAAAACAAGGCAGCCCTTGCCTTCGCGCGTGGGGTCAGTCGAGCCCCTTAGGGGTCATGAGGCCGGAAGATCAACTTCCACCTCCCGCAGCAAGAGCCGAGGGAGCCACGAATGCCATTCCAGGTGCTCACAGCAGAATCGCCACTCTCGTTCCTTCAAGCGCAGCAAGAAGTCATCCCGCAGGATGACTTACACAGGGACATGCTCTACTGCGACGTATCACCGATAGGAACACACAACCCCAGAGGCTGTACAAAAAATTTGGGCAAACGAATATGTAGACATCTGGTCCTTAGTATCAGTGGACCAGAACACTATTGACAAAGAAAGGCTTGGAAATGACCGCCCGTTCGCAAGAAAACGTACCATAGCCAAGACCATAAATAATTGGTTGCAGGCTTTCTGTGTTCTGGGGTGCGTGATGGGTCAAAAGCACCCGAACGCTGCTCAGAACTCTTCACGTACTGCAACACCATTTACAACTCCTATAAAACCCATGGGGGTTCTGCGTGGTGGAAGTACGACAAAGAATTCGGTAGACGCTTGGCACTCGAACCCCAATTGGGTTGGGGCATGAAGGCCACCGATTCGTGGGTCAGACTTATGATGGCGCAAAAGACCCAACAACCCTTTCCTGGGTCACCTTTCTTTTCCTCCCACCACGCTGTACTGGGAGCTGCAAACGTCACTGCAGGTTTCAGGGACTCTGCAAATACAAACACAAGTGCTCATTGTGCGGGGGCAACACTCCTCCTCCAAATGCGACAATCAGCCAGGCACCACACCAAAACTGCACCACCAGGTCCCAAAGACCCCAGTGAACGTGCACGAGATGGAGCCATGGCTAAAACGTTACCTCAATAAGGCTGCGGCCTACACCATCAGGGACAGTTTCAACCACGGTTTCTTTATCCCCTTTGTTTTCTCCTCAGAACCAACTTTCGCCCCCAACCTCAAATCTGCCCGGGACCTCCCACAGGCCCTGGAGAGCAAATTACAGAAGGAAGTGGCGCTAGGCCGCGTAGAAGGCCCATTTGTAGATATACCATTTTCAATCCTTCAGGTCCCACCCCTAGTGGTAGTGCCAAAGAAAGAAACAGGCGAATTTCGCCTCATACACCACTTGTCCTTCCCGGCGGGGAGGTCAGTGAATGACGGCACCCCCGCAGAGGACTCAGCGGTTTCCTACGTGTCTTTTGACAAAGCGGTCTCCCTTGTCCGGAAAGCGGGGCAGGGAGCACTCATGGCGAAATCAGACATAGCGTCCGCCTTTCGCCTGCTACCAGTGCACCCCGATTGCCATCACTTACTATGGTGCTAGCTTAACGAGAAATTCTTTTGACATGTGCCTTCCTATGGGTTGCTCCATATCCTGCTCACACTTCGAGCTCTTCAGCTCTTTCCTCGAATGGGTGGTTAAGGATGTAGCAAAAATTAAATCTGTCACCCATTATCTGGATGATTTCCTGCTCATTGGTCCTGCCATCTCTGGAGCATGCTCAACTGCGTTAGAGTTGTTCCAGGTCATAGTGGACAAGTTTGGGGTTCTGCTGTCAGCCGATAAAACAGTTGGTCCTGTGACCTGCCTGTCATTTTTGGGATCAAAATCGACTCAACATGACGTTTTGGTTACCTCTGGAAAGGTAAAAAACCCCCACATCACTCATTGACGGGTTCTACGCTGTTTGCAAGGTAACCCTGGTGCAAATGCGATCTCTCTTAGGCTTGCTCGCCTTCGCATGCAGAGTCATGCCCATGGGAAGGGTCCTTTCCTGGAGGCTATATTTGGCCACTAGGGGCATAGCTGCCCCCATCACAGGATTCGCATCACCAGGGCTCTACATGAGGACCTGGGTGCATGGAGGTCTTTTCTAGCTACTTACAATGGACGCACGTGTTTCCAGGAACAGGAAGTTTCCAGCTCAGATATCTCTATTTTCGGATGCTGCCGGGTCCACCGGTTTTGGAGTTTTCCTAGGTTCCAATTGGTGCGCTAGTCGCTGGCACCTAACAGGCTGGACAAAAAACATCACTCTACTTGAGCTGTTCCCCATAATAGTAGCTACAGCTCTTTGGGCCGAACAGCTGGCGAACAAACATCTGCTTCTAGACTGACAGCATGTGTCGTCCACGCCATTAACCACCTTGCATCTTTCTCACCGCAGGTGATCAGCTTGCTGTGATACTTAGTTCTCAAGTGCCTCGAACATAATATCTGGTTCAGGGCCAGCCACGTGCCGGGGATCGATAACAGTATTGCTGATGCCTTATTATGTTTTGATTTTCAGAAGTTTCGAGCATTGCACCCAGAATCGGACAGGAATGGCCAGAAGTGTCCACAGTTCCTCTGGACGGTCCCCGAGAACAGCTGATGCCTCTGGTCCAGGCATCCCTAGCTCCATCAACTTGGCGTTTGTACGGTAAGGCTATGTGCGCACGTTGCATTTTTTCATGCATTTCTGCAGCGTTTTGAGCTGCAGCGTTTCAATGCAAAATTGCATGCGTTTTGATTTCCAGGCAAAGTCTATGGAAAATAGGGCTTTCTTGTGCGCACAATGCTTTTACAAACACAGCGTTTTAGTTGCTTAAAATTTTGGCAAAAACTCTGTGCTTGAAGAAGCAACATGTCAATTGTTTTTGCCATTTTGGCAGCGTTTTAATAACATTGAAGTCAATGTGAAATGTCTACACGCATATTTTTCTAGAAAGAATGCTTTTCACTTGCTTTTTACTAGCGATCTGCATGTGTTTTTGACATAATACACGCAGGTCTTTCGGTCTCTCTGTCGGTCAGTCTCTCTCTATGTCTCTATCTCTCTCTCTATGTCTCTATCTCTCTCTCTATGTCTCTATCTCTCTCTCTGTCCATGTCGGTCTCTCCCCCCACCTCCTCTCTCATACTCACCGATCCACGATCACCGTTGCGACGCTGCACAGCGTTCACACTGTGGCGGCTTCTCTTTTAAAAAGCCGGCCACTCATTAATCCATATAGAATTCACTGCTTCCTCCGCCCACCGGCGCCTATGATTGGTTGCTGTCAGACACTCCCCCAAGCTGAGTGACAGCTGTCTCACTGCAACCAATCACAGCCTCCGGTGGGCGTTTCTATATCGAGCAGTAAAAACAAATATATAAATGTAAAAAAACGACGTGCGGTCCCCCCCAATTTGGATATCAGTCAGGGTAAAACCACATGGCTGAAGGCTGGTATTCTCAGGATGGGGAGCTCCACGTTATGGGGAGCCCCCCAGCTTAACAATATCAGCCAGCAACCGCCTGGAATTGCCGCATCCATTAGATGTGACAGTCCCGGGACTCTACCCGGCTCATCCCGAATTGCCCTGGGGCAGTGGCAATCGAGGTAATAAGGAGTTAATGGCAGCAGCCCATAGCTGCCACTAAGTCCTAGGTTAATCATGGCAGGTGTCTCCCCGAGATACCTTCCATGATTAACCTGTAAGTTAACCTGTAAATAAACACACACATCCAAAAAATCCTTTATTTGTAATCAAAGATAAAAAAACAGCAATACTTAAGGGTGCTTTACACGCTGCGACATCGCTAGCGATGTCGTGCGTGATAGCGCCTGCCCCCGTCGCTCGTGCGACATTTGGTGATCGCTGCTGTAGCGAACATTATCGCTACGGCAGCGTCACACGCACATACCTTTACAGCGACGTCGCTGTGACCGACGAACAATCCCTCCTTCAAGGGGGAGGTGCGTTCGGCATCATAGCGACGTCACTAAGCCGCCGCCCAATAGCAGAGGAGGGGCGGAGATGAGCGGCTGGAATATCCCGTGCACTTCCTTCCTTCCTCATTGCCGGTAGACGCAGGTATGGAGATGTTTGTCGTTCCTGCGGTGTCACACATAGCGATGTGTGATGCCGCAGGAACGACGAACAACATCGTACCTGCAGCAGCAACGATATTATGGCAAGGAGCGACGTATCAACGATCAACGATTTTTTACGCTTTTGCGATCGTTGATCGTTGCTCCTTGGTGTCACATGCTGCAATGTCGCTACCAGAGCCGGATGTGCGTCACTAACGACGTGACCCCGAGGATATATCGTTAGTGATGTCGCAGTGTGTAAATCACCCTTTAGTCTCGTGTTCCCGACAAATTCTTCTTAGAGCATGTGGATGGATCCCTGCTCACGGCAGCGCAGTTTTCGGCACTGCTCAAAATGTCAATTTCCATCCTGGGCCTACAGCCAGGTGATTGTCATGCACTCCTTCCACATTGGCACGGCAACCGAGGCAGCAAGGTTCGGCTTCATGAATGAAGAGATACAGCAGATAGGGCGATGGCGATCAGACTGTTTCTTCCGCTACATCAGGCCAGACCTAATTTGACCCCCTGATCCCTGCCAACCACCAAGTTTCCCCTCCTGCCAACCGCAGTCGTACTTCTTTTCCCTATCCCTTAGAAACCTAGTCATACCTATCCCTGCAGTCCTATAGTTCCCCGCCACCAAGTGTGCACTGTTTAGCACGTTTATATTACACACACAAAAAAAAACAAAATCATTTTCAGTTATCTAAGTACCTTCAAAACTAAGAAAACATTAATATTATGATGGTCGCTGACACTATGATGGAAAACAACTGCATACAGTAGCTAACAGTTTTTCTTTTAGATCCGTCGAGACCTAGCATCTGGATCTTAGGTGACTCCTACATATTCTGGGCAGCATGGCGGGCCGAGTCGAGACCGGGTGGAAGCGTGCTAGGATTTCGTCAACTTAAGTTTCACTGGAGAAGAGTTCGGGGCCTAGCCTGGGCCCAGGTCCTGCCCGAGGCAGTGAGCATATCCAGAATAGCCATGGGTCCAGCAGTGCTGGTCATCCACGCTGGTGGAAACGACCTGGTAAATGTGAGGATCCAGAAACTGCTGTCGGTCTTGCAAGTGGACCTGGATAGGTTCATTGGTTTCTTTAACAACGTAGTTATAGTATGGTTCAGTATAGTGCTGAGATTGAGTTGGACAGGGGCAAGGAATATAGTAGCCGTGGAACGGTAAAGACGACACGTTAACATGCGGATCGCAAAATTAGTAGCGTCAAGAAGAGGTATCGTGGTGGGGCACGAGCTGTTGGAGTCAGACATCAGCCGATTGGTTTTAGAGGATGGTTTTAGCCTCAATGATATAGGCCTAGATATATTCCTGTTGGACATTCAGAACGGGGTCGAACAGGCCCCAAGAGCCCTGTGTGGGGGTCGCAACTCAGGCTTAGGCCTTCACCACTCCATGGCCGGTGGAAGAGGGATTTGGTGAGAGCCAACCTGCACTTGACGGCCGTAGGCATCGGGTCTCCTCCCTCAGGTTTAAGGCGGATTTGTGCCTGTGGATAGAGCTGTGGCCAAAATAACAAGCAAACCCCCTTTTGATATCAATATTGAATGGTGTTACGTGGATACCTTCAATAAAGTACAACAGAAAAGATAATCCATGTGTGGTCTCATTCATTGCGCGGTGGGGAGGGGGAACCGGTGGGTGGGTCTTGACAGTCTGCAGGGCACTGTGGCTGATGCCGCTGCCTCTGACTGCTGAGCCCCTGCTACGGCCTCCCACGTTCACCTCTCCCTCTCTCTGCTCCGCTGCCTCCCTCCCCCAGGCCTTATAAGCAGCGTCCGGAGTCCATCCTTCCTCTTACCACACTCTGCCCTCAGGGTGAGCATCGCTCGCCCTCCCTCCCAAGATTGCAGCTCCGCTGTTGGCTGCAATCTTGACTCTTTTGAGGAGGTAGTGGAGAGAAGAACTCTGAAAAATTGTATGGCGATTATGAATAATAATGCACATCCTTTATATGAGCTATTCATGAGACAGAAGAGCACCTTCAGTAACCGGCTAATTCTTCTGATGTGTAAGAAGGAAAAAGATAGGAAATCATTTGTGCCAACTGTTATGGGAATGTACAACAATACCAATAACATGTTAAATCATCAAGGTGAATGTTTACTTCTTTATTTCTTCTACTTTTCAATTTACCCACTGTGTATGACCTAATCTAATGTATAATGTTCTTCTGTCAACTCTACTGTCTTGTCAATTAAATAATTCATGTTATTTAAGTTGTGCTGCTGTGATACCATAATTTCCCACGGGATCAATAAAGTGTATCGTATCGTAACTGGGTAAAGAATTGGCTAAAAGGAAACAAAGAGTAGTCTTAAATGGTACATTCTCTAAATGGGCTATAGTCAGCAGTGGAGTACCGCAGGGATCTGATTTTTTTTTAATCTCTTTATTAATGACCTTGTGAATGGGATTGATAGTAAAGCGTCAGTCTTTGCTGATGACACCAAACTATGTAGGATATTAAAAATGACCTTGATAGTACAATGTTACAAAACGATCTGAATAAGATGTCAGAATGGGCAGACACTTGGCAAATGAGATTTAATCTTGATGTGAGAGAGGGATCCGCCCAGCGAGGACAGGAAACCATTCTGAAATAAAAGGGCGGTACCTCTCCCCTTCAGTAGGTTTCCTGTCCTTGATGGCAGACCTTGTTCCTGAAATTCTGCTATATGAAGCAAGGAAAATTTTGGCCAAAAGAGGCTTGTACTTACCCAGCCCCGTCCGGTGTCCGGAACAACTTTGTGAGTCCTGTGGCACCGTTTTTCGGAGTTGAGAGCGCCATCCAACAACCCTTATGTGACGGGGATGTACAACAGAGCAAAGGATGGACGAGGCCGAGGGACGATCCAACAGGTTTATTCACAAGAACACTGGAACAGCACACGATAAGTCCACGTAAAACAGATTCGGGGGCCCTTCCCGACAATCCTCGGACCGGATAACAAAGCAATCGTCCTTACAGTAGTCCAAAGAGTTCCAGACAATCCCACGGGCCGCCACACAGGCCTAGCTCCGTCCGTGTCCACAGCCACCCAGGCTGGGAGCTCCTTCTTCTTCCAAGTTTCAGCTCACTCTGAAGTTACAAAAAGGGAAATGCATTGTCTGTGCTCCTTGACCAGCCCACCATGTTCAGGGGGTAGGGGTCACACATCCTATCATCAATGGTTTGGTCCATCACAGGGCTCCCATATGTCTGCCAGCCACAGTAGATGAAGGGATCCCCTGCTGTGCAGAACAATGACTATTCCTTCACTGGCCAATGCAATTACAGACTAGATACACAACTCTGGATAGAAGACGACAGGCTATTTACATAATCACATTAGATGCCAAGACTGCAATTGTATGAGAGAGACACATTGAGACCAGTAGCTCCCCCAAGGAAATACATGAATTACAACTAATACAACCAGGGAAAAGTTACATGACATTATATACAAAATAAATGACAGGGAAATATACATATCATGACATAGTATCACAGCATATCATGACATAGTATCACAGCATATACAGTGAGAGGGTAAATTACATCTTCACACCTTAGTGGACCTGGTGTCTGTGCGGGGGTGTGGAGCATGGACCATCCCATGGGTCTTGGCCGTCGCTCCGTCCTCCCCCTTGTGCTCCCCTGCTTGCTGTAGGCCTTCTGGGTGCTGGGCGCGCTCTGAGACGCTCGACGAGCATGCGGAGTAAAAGGAAAATTCTCGCGTGAAGTCACAAGAGCGCGCCAGATGGCGGCACCCATGCATGAGCGGCGGTGTAACAGGGAGGAAATAGCCTGGACGCCCACTATTCTGACACCGCTGGGAATGTGGATGAAGGGGGAGGAGCCCTATTTGAGTTAGATTGGCTGACAGACAGGTGCTTATGTCGTAAGCTACTGTGACGCCCCAGGGCTGTGGGGTACTCGGTCCAGGGCATGTGGTATGCAGGTGGGAACAGTCGTGGTCATGGCCGATGCCCGGTTCCGTGACCCTGGGGGTCGCTCTAATAAAAGGGGTGAAAAATGGGAAAAAAATAAAATAAGAGTTTTCGACTACGCCACTTGCGGTGTGCGGCCAGGTTATTGAAGCCACCGCTGCAGGGTCCTGCTTGGGATGGTGAAGTAATGCAGCTTAGGTGTTTTGGGCCCTCCGCAAGCAGGGCTAGTCCCCAAGAGTGGATGATGAGGGGGCTATAGTAGGGAACAGTCAGTGTATGTGTACGGAGGCGAGAAGGAAACAGTCCACCGGTATTGCAGTTTCAACTTGCCTTTTTACTTTGGCTTGGTAGCAGGACCCGCTGGTGCCGGTTTCAGGTGTTCCCGCTCCCCTTGTTCTCCGTGCCAGCTGTGACCTTAGGTAGCTGTCCTCCGTGCACACTTGTTGTATTGGGCTCCCGTGGCTTAGAGCTTCTGGGGTACCCCTCCTTTTCAGTCTTGGTCCTATTGCAGGCAGCCTGGACTATTTAGTGGGTGGACTTCTGTCCCTGATCCCAGGTCCCCTCTTTGCTGCTGATGCTTCAGATTCTTTGGGTGGTGAAGGACCCTGAAGATCCCCCTCACCTGGCAGATTTAACAGTTGACCATAAAGTGTCCTGCTGTCCTAGGGTCTGCACCCCGCCTTGTGCTGAGTCCTGAGAGCCTTGGTTCCGTACTTCCACAGGCACCCCGCGGTTCCTGGAGTATTATACTTCCACTGGTAACCCATGGTTCCTGAACTACCGGTTCCTTACTCCACAGTCCTTTTTCTCCTTTACAGCATTCTGTTCTTACTTTAGGTCTTTACACTTCTCCTTTCTCTTTTACTTCACTCCTCACACTCTCACTCCTAACTCCTCACTCCTTCACTTCCAACTCTCTTCTCCACTTTCTCCCGCCAACTGACCACTGGCCCCTCCCCTTGCTGGGTCTCTCCCTACAGATTGGGTGGCAATTAGCCAATAAGTGCCCATCCCTTTTACCTGTTGCTAGGCAGTCTCCCAGTCTGTAATTGGGGTTATGTATGTGGCCTGAGGGTGCTGGTGTGTTGACTGGCACGGATATTCCGGTGTTCGGGTTTCCACAGGTCACATTTTGTGACACCTGATACCTCAGGGGTGCTACAGGGGTGTAA
The DNA here is from genome assembly GCF_048569485.1 of Anomaloglossus baeobatrachus. Lineage (NCBI taxonomy): Eukaryota > Metazoa > Chordata > Amphibia > Anura > Aromobatidae > Anomaloglossus > Anomaloglossus baeobatrachus. The sequence goes on from NC_134358.1 coordinate 249,461,821, forward strand.
TCATTCCGTGATGGATGCAGAAAGGCAGCAGCACTTTCTGGCGCCAGCAGCATGCACGTAAGGACGGTAGTCGTTCAAGTGAAGCAAGCTGCCCCAGCCATGGCAGCCAGAAGAGGAGATCCTCCCGCAGCTCCGCAGCTTCCGTGAGACCTGTGGATGTTCCGACACAGGCACCAGAGCCGGTACCCTTGATCTACTATGGTGGGTGAATGATCTTTGTGAATGTCACCTTAATCATACGTCCCTTGTCGTTTTCCTGTTTTTTCTGCCTCACTAGGTGGTTCCTAAGAAATCCACGTCAAAAAAAAAAAATAGTGTCCCCTATGCAGAGAGTCACTTACTGCTCAGTGGCAGAAAAAATTGTGTGCGGCATGCATCCGTAGCACAAATATAGAGGAATCTCCAGGGTTCACGGCGGACCTTAGGTCCGTCATCAGATCTGAGGTACAAGATTCCTTGAAGGCTTCCTTGAAGAAGAAGAGGTCGAAGACAATAGACTCTGACTCCATTTTTTCACCTTGTCCAGTGCTACTTCACACTCGGACTCCTCATCCTCAGATAGTGAAATGGGAGGCAGGCCGTGCTTCCCGGTTGATGATGTCGGGAATCTGGTTAAGGAGCGACTATGGGCCCAATAGATGAGAAAAACCCCAGATCCCTTGAAGATGTTATGTTTGGAGGATTAGAGGATAAAAAGGAGCGTACCTTCACGGTGATCGCTAAGATTGAATCACTTATCCAAAAAGAGTGCAAGCGTCCTGACAAGGCAGGCGCTCTCCCCTCCGCCTCAAAAAGAAAGTATCCTTTTGATGATGAGAAGACGGCATTATGGGATAAAGCCCCGAGAATCGATGCTGCAGTGGCGAAATCTTCTAAGAGAGGGGGCCTTCCCCTGGAGGATTCGGGAACATTAAAATACCCCCCCTAGACAAAAAAGCAGATGGCTGTCTTAAACACTTGTGGGAGACGTCAGCAGGAAGGTTGAACCCTGCTATAGCCAGTACCTGCACAGCCCATGCTTTAATGATCTGGCTACAACAACTTGGAGATTGTAACGCTGCTCTTGACCACAGACTAAAGATGACTGTCATGGACAGACTAGGGCTACCCACCAAGTCGTCAGGATCTCAAAAATCCTGAAACCCTTTAACCCCTATACAGGGATTTTGGAGTTACACAAGGTCCAGGCGATCGCTGCCTATGGAAGGCTGCAATCCAGGAAAGAGTGGTTGTCAGGCAGGGTCCATACAAGGAGGCACAAAGAGGGACAAACTGGGGAGGGAGGAGCGTAGTCAGAAAATCAGGCAGAGGTCAAAACCAGAGATGACAGCGAGGTACATAAATTTCAGGTAGGAGGGTAGTCTGGAAACAAGCAGAAGTCAAAACTCCAAAATCACTAAACAAAACAGGACGGGACAGGAGCCAGGAATACAGAACTATCTCTGGCAGTGGTCAGCAGACAGGAGGGAGAATAAGAAGGGTGTAGTATCTTCCCATTGGCTACGGCTGAATGATGGTAATGTCAGCTAGAAGACACACTCCACCTACAGTCAGCCAGTGGTACTGCAGGTCTCAGGGAAACCCAGCTTAGTAGATGAGCAGAGCCTTCGCCCACCAGAGCCACTGGCACACACTCCTCTCCCATCCCCAGCACTATCCACGTCGGGAACAAGGCTTCGTCTGGCGATTGGAGCAGAAGTCGCAGGAGTGGACTCCGGTGGGGACATGACAGAGATCAACTGAAAGATAAAACTCCTCAGGAGCAAATTCTTTCTAAATTACCACTACTGCAAGGAGCGGCGGTATTCCTTGCCGACTCATCAGCTAACGCTATCAGGCTGGGAGCCCGTTCTGCAGGATTGTCTAATTTGACCAGAAGGTCATTATGGTTGAAGGGTTGTCCGGGGGACCTGCAAACCAAACATAAATTGTGTTCAGTACCATGTGACGGTCAGCTCCTTTTCGGCAAACAGCTAGAGAAAGCGTCGGATAAAAAGAAAGCCCTTCTCTAGGTTCCACTCAGGCTCTTCTCGTTCTTCCTTTTGGAGACGAAGATTCAGTAAGGGCAAACCTCCGGATAATCGAAAATGGGGACAAAAGCACAGACAAGAGTCAGGATTCATGTTCGGTGGTTCCGCCGACTCCTCAAAGAAGTCATCTCAATGACGCCAGGCTACAAGTAGGGGGACACCTTTCTCATTTTGTGGGGGCATGGGAAAGTATTTCCTCAAACACTTACTAACTTATATTACACTTATAATGAAGGATGGTCTCAAGTTGCAAATTCTCCTTCAACCCCCGCAGCATTTCATCATAACACCTCTTCGGAGGTCACTGGAAGAACAGCAGGCTCTGGAATCAGAAATTAAGGGACTACTGGACAAGCAAATCCTTTGCGAGGTTCCACTGTCAGAAAGAGGAAAAGGATTTTACTCCCCTCTTTTTCTCATAAAAAAACCGGATGGTTCTTTCCAATCGATAATCAACCTCAAACATCTCAACCGATTTATTCAGAATTATCCATTCAGGATGGAATCCGTTCAGTCAGCCATAAAGCTGTTGTCCCGCAACTGTAATATGGCAGTAATAGACCTCAAAGACGCCTATTACCATGTTGCCATCCTTCAAAAATACCAATAGTTTCTCCTAGTGGCACTTTTCATCTTAAACAAACGTCATCATTTTCAATTCACAGCGCTTCCTTTCGGGCTATCGCCCCAAGGATTTTCTCAAAAATAGTAGCGGAGATGACGGCTCACTTGCGAATCCAGAGAGTGCTGCTCGTTCCCTATCTAGACGAATTCCTGGTGATTGGCAACTCCAAACAACAATGTGCAGAACACTTGCAGTACCTCCAAATGGTCCTGAAAAAACTAGGATGAATTATGAATCTCGAAAAATCGAAGTTAGAACCAGTTATGATTCAAACATTTCTCGGTCTCACACTAGACTCGGAGCGTCAGTTATGCGTTTTGCCAGCATAGAAAATGCTGAAGGTATCGGAGTTGGCCCTGAAGGCAATACGCCATCCCAAAATGTCTCTAAGAAAAGTTATGTAGCTGTTGGGCACTATGACATCCTGTTTCCTGACGGTTCCATGGGCCCAGATCTACTTGAGGGGTCTCCAATGGCAAATCCTGTCTGCCCAAAAATCATTAGGAGAACATTTGGAAGGGGAAATCACTCTATCCTTGACAGTCAAGAATTCCCTGCTTTGGTGGACATTCATCGACAACTTGTCCGTGGGAGTTCTATGGCTACCGCAGGATCAGAAAGTGGTTACTACCGATGCCAGCCTGTCCGGCTGGGGAGCTCACCTCCACTAACAGATATCCAGGGGCTCGTGGTCGGCACAGGAAGCAGTAGCCCTCTAACCTCAGGGAGCTATGGGCAGTGGAACGAGCACTGAAATCCTTTTTTCCCCTCCTCCAGGGGCAACATGTTCGAGTAATGTCGGACAATCAATTCACAGTCCCCCCATACATAAACCACCAAGGGGGCACAAGGTCCCCATTTCTCATGCAAGCATCCTACAGTCTTTTTCACTGGGCGGAGCAGAATCTCCTCTCCCTCTCTGCTCTACACCTAAGAGGACTTCTCAATACTACGACAGATTACCTCAGTCGCCACCAATTGCAACAAGAGGAATAGTCCTTGAATCCACGGATCTTTCAGCAGATAGTGAGTCTGTGTGGAATGCCAAAGATAGACCTGTTTGCCACTCGACTAAACAGGCAGGTAGAGCAGTTTTGTTCTCTAAACCTGGCAGAGCAGTTCTACACTGTAGATGCACTTCAGGTTCCATGGAATTTCAAGCTGGCCTATGCCTTTTCCCCGATTGTCATGCTACCAACAGTTATACAGAAAATCAGGGAGAATCAAGCGGGAATCCTTCTCATCGCCCCTTCTAGCCCAAGAGGCCATGGTTCTCTCTCCTGAGGACAATGTCGGTCAGGGATCTGTGGGTTCTTCCGGAGATTTCAGACCTTTTAGTGCAGGGACCAGTATTCCAGGCACAGGAGAATGGATTCCATTTAACAGCATGGAACTTGAGAGGTCATTATTGATGTGCAAGGGGTTCTCCTCTAATCTGGTCTCTGCATTGCTGAAGAGTCGGAAGCCGGTTACCACAAAAATCTATGGGAGAGTGTGGCACAAGTTCCTTACATTTGCAAATATACCATTGGGTACAGAGGCTCCTTTTCCATACATTTTTAGAATTCCTGCAAGAGTTTTGACCTAGGGCTAGCGGTAAACACTCTAAAGGTTCATGTTTCTGCCTTAGGGGCCCTATACAACTGTAACCTGGCAGCCAACCAATGGGTTAAAAGTTTTTTTTAAGCTTGTGATGGGACTAGAACAATATATAGAGAGAAGGGCTGCACACCAGCGACAGTTCAAGGGGAATAAATGTAAAGCAGAAATTGCTGTATGAATACTGGCATGATAAATACAATAGCTATATGTAAGAATGAAAATATGAAAATGGAATTTGCATAACTGCCATGAACTTAAGACTAAAGAGAAATTTAGCTATTGAATTGATCAATGCAACAGAGCCCCAACACCTCGTCATGGTATTCTCTTACATTGGGGTCCCTAGATAATGTGTCTCCTCTCTTGAAGTTAAAACTTGCAGTCCTCTCTGCTTTACATTTATTCCCCTTGCACTGTCGCTGTTGTGGAGCCCTTCTCTCTATATAGTGAATTTGTTCAGGGTTTTTGCACCCAGTTAAGACTAAGAATGGTGTTCCATATGTTAGTTCTTAAAGGACTAGAATAATAGTCATACCTAAAGTGCCACCGTCTAAATTTAGTTTTGGACGCCCTCACAAGTCAGCACTTTGAGCCCATTGCCGAAATCTCCCTGAAGTTAACATTAAAGACAATTTCATTAGTTGCCTTGACGTCAGCTGGTAGGTCAGTGACTTATAAGCCTTATTGGTAGTTCATCCCTATACTCAGATATTCGATGACAAGCTGGATCAGGCTTTAATACAACTCTATCTCCCAAAGATCACCTCTAGATTCCATAGGACACAGGAAATAGTTCTGCCCTCCTTTTGTAGCCATCCCACAAATCCAGGGGAACGCAGATTCCATACGTTAGATGTTAAGAGAGCCCTACTACAATACATATCAGTGACACATAGTGGGAGGAAAACACAATCATTATTTATAGCCTTTCAGAGTAGTAGGAAAGGTCTTGGGGTATCGAAGAGTGCTATCTATAGATGGATTAGGGAGGCCATTACTTTAGCCTACTCATCTAGTGGTGCTGCCATCCCTGATGACATACGGGCACATTTCACCTGAGCGGTGTCGACCCCCTGGGCTGAGAGAGCGCAGGTATCTATTGACCAGATCTGCAGGGCCGCTACCTGGTCCTCACAGGTTACCTTATTCCGACACTATTGGTTGGACCTATCCTCCACAGCTGATCTCGTGTTTGGTAGAAGGGTGCTTGACGCTGTGGTCCCTCCCTAATAAGTTATTCTCTGACAATTTCTCACGTGGTGCTGTCATGGGTGAAGGGAAAACACCAAGGTTACTTACCAGTAGCTGATTTTTCCAGAACCCATGACAGCACCCAAATAATACCTCACTTTCTCACCCTTGGTGTGCACTGTTCTGGGTGTGCATTGTTCTGGGTGTGCATGTGTGTGTTTTAGTTGATGACTGAGTCTAAGGGGCACTTTGCACACTACGACATCGCAAGCCGATGCTTGCGATGCCGAGCGCGATAGTCCCCGCCCCCGTCGCAGCTGCGATATCATGGTGATAGTTGGCGTAGCGAACATTATCGCTACTCCAGCTTCATATGCACTCACCTGCCCTGCGACGTTGCTCTGGCTGGCAACCCACCTCCTTATTAAGGGGGCGGGTCATGCGGCGTCATAGCGACGTCACACGGCAGGTGGCCAATAGAAGCGGAGCGGCGGAGATGAGCGGGACGTAAACATCCCGCCCACCTCCTTCCTTCCGTATAGCTGACGTGAGCCGCAGGACGCAGGAAGGAGATGTTCCTCACTCCTGCGGCTTCAGAAACAGCGATGTGTGATGCCGCTGGAACGAGGAACAACATCGGTCATTTCCAAATTATGGAAATGACCAACGCTACACCGATCATACGATTATGACGATTTTGCGCTCGTTAATCGTACCAAAAAGGCTTTACACACTACGATATCGCCTGCGACGCTGGATGTGCGTCACTTTCAATTTGACCCCACCGACATCGCACCTGCGATGTCGTAGTGTGCAAAGTGCCCCTAACGCTTGTTGTAGTTCCTCTCATTCTTGGTAAACCAACTGAAGAAGGGGAGAGGTACCGCCCTTTTATTTCAGAATGGTTTTCTGTCCTCGCTGGGCGGATCCCTCTCTCACGTAGTGTCATGGATTCTGGAAAAAACGGCTACCGGTAAGTAACCTTGGTGTTTTCAACCTATGTAACTCTAACTATAATTTTTAAAATTGTGTAATGAAAAAAAAGTCAAATCACCAGAATCAGTTTTTTTGGTCGCCGCAGCATTGCAATAAAGTGCAATAAGAGGCAATCAAACCATCGCATCTACACCAACATGATATAATTTAAAAACGTCAGCTGAAGATGCAAACAATCAGCCATCAATGAGCCCCAGATTCTGAAAATGAGAACACTACGGGTCTCGGAAAATGGCGACAAAAGCACCATTCCTTTTTCTTGACAAATTTCAGATTTTTTTTCACCACTTAGATAAAAGTAAAACTAAACATGTTTGGTATCTACAAACTCAAAGTGACTTAGGAAATCATATTCCCAGATCAGTTTTGCCATATAGTGAACATGGTCAATAAAAAGATACTTTTAAACAAAAGTGCAATTGCACTTTTTTTTGCAATTTCACCACACTTGGTTTTTTTCCCTGTTTTCCAGTTCAATTTCTGGCAGATTGAGTAGTAGTGTCATTCAAAAGTACAACTTGTCCCGCAAAAACATCCCCATTACAATTGCTGTATTGACTGAAAAATAAAAAAAAGTTATGGCTCTTGCAAGAAAGGGAGGAAAAAACAAAACAAAAACAGAAAATCACCTGGGGGTGAAGGGGTTGAAGTACCACTCCAGTGTTGAAATAAAAACAAAAACAAAAAAACCCCCAACCCTTTGGAGTGGTGCTCTAAATAGGGCAGCTTGGAGAGAGACCACACCACATCCATGGTGTGATGTACAGCAGGTGATATAACTATTGAACACATCACTAATTTTCTAAGTAAATATATTTCTAAAGGTGCAATTAAAATGAATTTCTTAGGCCTCTGTCACACGTTCGTGCCTCCGGTACGTGTTTGACCATTTTCTTATGTACTGGAGACACGTGCATACGTTAAAGCAGGCATTTTTATGTATTAAAACACACGTTTTTGTGTACGGACCGTGTGTATGTTCCGTACATACGTGTGTCCATGTGTAACTTACGCTGACATGTCCGTTTTGCTCCGGTATCGCATACACACGGACCCATTATAGTCTATGGGTCCGTGTTGACACATACATGACACGGATGTCATCCGTGTGCTTTCCGTATGGTCCGTTTCAGTGTTGCTGATTTTTTGTTTGTAACTTTACAAATTACTTTCAGGTGCAAATGTTCTCATATGTTTTTGAAAATAGCTTCATTCTTCTTTGCACAAATTGCCAGCAAGGCGTTTTGAGGTCTGCTGAAGGCATCCTGAGCATATTGCAACCACTTTTGGATATCTTTTTTTTTAACAATGGCTCCACGGGTGGACACTGAAAAGTTAATTTCATCAGTGGAGAATCACCCCCCACTGTGGGACACCCGGGTCGAGGAGTATCATGACTGTGGACAGAACCTGGCTATTGGTTGCAGAGGATGTGTACCCTAATAATGGCTGGGGAAGATGCTCGCCTGCAAAGCGTACAAAATATGCTAAGTAAACCCATTTATGTGCCTTGTTTTTCTTTTATACTTTTTTTTTTTGAACCTTAAGTGATTTATGGTTTTGTTTGAAGTTTGAGAAATATATGATTTTACGGTGTGTATTAATGTCTTAATTTTAACCCATAATCTATATTTTATAAAGTTTAGTATTTTAGTTATCTTATGGACAAATTTGTAATGAAAAATCACCTATTACCATATCTTTTAATCTTCAAAACCATGTTGAAGGGGAAAGTATACAAATAACCTTGAATTAGGGTAAAGTATATCTGTCAAACATAAAATTTGTACAATAATAATTTAATCGTGAAACTCTGATTATTTTTTACTAACTCACAATTAGTGTGATATAGAATTAATGTTAGAATATTTATTAAAATGTAGGCATAATTTTTATTTTAAATTTTACAAATTTAAAAATAAAACGTATGTTTTTAAATAATTTGCTGATAATACTAATAAATACCAATTTATAATATTTTTGTATTTGATTTGAATAATTTTTAATATTTTTAATACATTTCTATGCTGAAAATATTTTTTAGGTTAAAAAAATTAAAAAAACACTTTTTATAAAATTTTTAAATTTTTGCATAATGGAATTTTGTTAATTTTTAAAAGCTTTAAAAATAATTTAAAGTTTGAATAGAAACCAAAATTAAATTTAAAAATAATAAATGTGTTTATACATAATCCAATAAATTTATTATAGATATATTTATCCGAACAAAAAGCCATAAATTTATAATTTTATGCTTAAAAGAAGTAGCTGTTTTTTTCCTAAATGATGACTAAATACTAAAATAACATCGTTGGTTGTATGCAATTCCCTAAAATTAAAAGTAAACTGTTGTTGTTATCCTAAATTTATTATTTAAAGAAAGGGAAAAACATGCATACCGTATTTTTCGCTTTATAAGACGCACTTTTGTTCCCCCAAATTTTGGGGGAAAGTAGGGGGTGCGTCTTATAAGCCGAATATAGGGGGGGTGTATATATATATATATATATATGTACACTGCAGGGTCCAGGGGAGGTGGGGGCACTGTGCTGGGAGCAGGTGAACGCTGCGGCGGCAGCGTTTGATCTCCTGCTCCCGCTCATATAATATACACAGCCGCTGTCCATCTCCAATGGTGCTGAAATCGCACCGCAGTGAGGGGCTGGGGCAGCAGTGTATATTATATGTCTCTGCGCCTCCCTGTGATGGCACACGCCCCCCCTGTGTTAGATTTGGCCCCCAGGCTGCTGCTCATCCTAAAATAAAAAAGCTTTACTTACCCCCTGCAGCGTTTCTCTCCGTGTCCCTGCTTCCACTGTGATCAGGCAGGCAGAGATCTCAGTGTGCTGTGCTGATCACATGACCGCACTGAGAACCAGGAAGTAAGGAACAGAAGCACGGAGGGAGACAGTAGGGAGCTCAGCGCTGGAGGAGGTAAGGAAAGAGGGTTTTATTTTACTATGGGCAGCAGCAGGGGGGTGATATCTAACACAGGGGGACTTGTGCGATCTATAGGGGCTATGGGCAGCACTATGGCGGTGATATCTAACACAGGGGGACTTGTGCGATCTATAGGGACTATGGGCAGCACTATGGGGGTGATATCTAACAAAGGGGGACTTGTGCAATCTATAGGGGCTATGGGCAGCACTATGGGGGCGATATCTAACACAGGGGGACTTGTGCGATCTATATAGAGGCCATGGGTAGCACTATGGGGGCGATATCTAATACAGGGGGACTTGTGCGATCTATAGGGGCCATGGGCAGCACTATGGGGGCGATATCTAACACAGGGGGAATTGTGCGATCTATATAGGGGCCATGGGCAGCACCATGGGGGCTATATCTAACACAGGGGGACTTGTGCAATCTATAGGGGCCACGGGCAGCAGCATGGGGGCGCTATCTAACACAGGGGAACGTGTGCAATCCATAGGGGACCATAGGCAGCACAGGGGAATGTATGCAATCCATAGAGGGCCATAGGCAGCACAGGGGAACGTGTGCCATCACAAGGGGGTTATATTCAATATAAGGGGGCCATATCCAGATTAAGGGGGCTAATTTTAAGATGGGGGGGCTATGGGGGACATATACCCTATATGATTTGTTAGAGGGACACTGGCATTATAAGTTGGACCCCATTTAACATTAAAAAAAAAAAATTCTCTTTTCCTTCACCAAATTTGGGGGAGCGTCTTATAAAGCGAAAAATACGGTACCTTTTTTTATAAAAAAAATTTAACATTTAAAACATAATGAATACTCCTATATTATTATTTATTTTTTTTTAAAAATCGTACCCATTATACAGTTGACTTGGTGAAAAGAAGGTGGCGATCTGCCAGGGATCAATTCCGTCATGAATTCAACCCACTTCTATCAACATCGAGTGTTGGGCGTAAAAGAAAATATGTATACTATGATGAACTGAATTTCCTTACACCAATTTTAAGTCACATAGTAAGTTTCTAACAGTCTTACTAATTGTATTTTTTTTATTTTTTAAAATAAATAAATAATATTTTTAACACAAACTGAACAGAGGATAGCCTTCAAGACTCCGACAACAATGCCACTGCTGGACCATCAGCAACAGCCACTTCAGCATCTGAAGTAGAGGCAGCAAGAGAGGAATCAGAAACCCACCAACATCAACAGGGAGAAAATGCTGGGATAAAGTCCAGTGATGGGGGTATTGGAATTAGCCAAACTTACACACAAGCAACAACACAACCACCCACAAGCCCGGTAGTACCAGCAACACAAAGTAATGTCCTTCCACGTTTAGCACCACAACCTATACGTGGAAGATGTTACAGACGACCAGAGGAAATTCGGTCCTTACCCGAAATTATTGATACAAGAATTGTACATATCATGAATTCTTTGATCCCTGAATCTGATGGTGAGCGTTTTTGCCACTCATCTACAAGTCTAGCAAAAGTTCCTGAACGTCAGGAAAGAGTGCGGGCAGCAATGCTCACACTTCTATCTGCTAGTCAAGGCGAACATGAGCCTGTTAAAGTTTATGAAACAATTGAGCAGTGATGAAACATACCACCAGAAACTCTAAATGTGTTGACAAATGACAATCTTGTATTAGCCTCCCACCAACACTACCATCCACACAACAAAAACTCCAGGCAGACAAGTAAGCCTACCATCAGTAGCATCTACATCCATTATTCCACAAACAATCCAACAAAGTTATGCACCTACTCAAGCTGTCACATACAGCACACAAATCAGTGGCACACATCCGCAACCATTTCCTTATTCAAATGTCCACCAAACACAATCTACTCAACATTTAAGACATGTCGGCAATGTAGGAACCCAGCAACACATATTTTCAGGATCTGCATACCCACAGACATTCATTATGCCCAAATATCCTATCCAACCCATGTTACCAGGCCAACATTTGCAAACATCTGTAAACTACCCACAAGCACTTCCCCATATACACACACATTACACCATGACGAATGTTGAACCACAAGTATTTAGCAGTACTGGCAATATGTACCAACCAACATCTGTGCAATCAACAGTTACTAACACAAGCCTTGGTCCAAATACATCAGCAACATTTAATACACAACCTATTTCAGAGGGTGAAACTACAAATATCATCAACCAAAATCCGGTCAATAGTCTGGATGATTTGGTAGAGTTACAATGTAGCAAAAAATGTATTTATTTATTTTTTTTAATAACAAAAATAAATAAATAAAAATGTGGCTACACTATTTCCACATTGTAGTTTAGGAGATAGTTTCTTTCATTTCTGACAAAATTAGTTTAACAACATTATATATATTACATGAAAAAGTTAATGTAATATTGTTCATTAACAACATCCATGGTTTATGGGTTATGTTTGTTAATTTGCTAAGTTTTGACTAGAACTATGGTCAACTGATTAGCAAATGGTTTGAATTTATAACAAGAACATATATACGTGTTGGTTATCACCATTTTGAATATAAGATTCTGATATTTTAAAAAGATAACTGTTGTTCTATTGGAAACTTACACACAAACATGGGTTATAGCCTAGTCCAATTTGTTTTAAAAATTTAAAATAAAGGGATTGTTGTGTTGTTTTTTTTTGGGATAATGTGTGATATTAATGGGTCAACAACATAGTGAATATCTGATATATCTTAGTTTATGACATACGGTACATAAATAAAAAATTGTGTTTTCCAAAACATGTTTGTGTTTTATTTTCAAAATGTAACATAATAGCTGAAATGTACAAAATTAAAAATCTAGTTGTTTCATTGCATTATAACACACTATCAATTATCAATATCAAACATATGTTCACATAACTGATGAGTTTGACATATCAAAATTATTTATACACGTACACATTTCATAATTTATTTATTAGAAAAAAATAATCTCATGTTTGGAACGTCTCAAAATTTGAAGTATATTTATTTTATTTTATTTTATATTTTATTTTAGGTTTATATGACTCAAATAAATTTATGGCATACAACCAATAGCTAAGTCTTAAAAATATATTTTTTTAAACACATAGCTGATAAATTGATAAAAATATACAATATGTACTTTTGGAGTTGGATTGTTTTTCCATTATTTGAGTAAAAAACAAACTAACACATATTTTAAAAATCATCATACAAAATATTTGACAAAAAAAAAACGATAAAAAAACCCCACTGGCAATTCTATATTCTACTCATTGAGAATATCATCATAATTAAAATAATCTGTAAATAAATTTCTAACTTGAAGAGCCGACGAAACATCATCTACATATGGTGTTGCTTCATGAAGACGACAGTAATTGTGTAACAATATGATAGCCTTAATTACTGATTGCACGTTAGCCGGATGCAACTGTCGCGGGCGGGGAGGGGACGCTGCACTCACCCACTGCTCGGGTCCGGCTGCTGCTGCTGATTGCTCGGTCGGTGGCTCGAGCGGTGGGCCTGATCCCTGGGACTCGAGCGGCGCTCCTCACTCGTGAGTGAAAGGGGGGGGGGGGGTTGTTTCGTTTAGGGGTATTGTCCGTGACACCACCCACGGTTGTGGTGAGGTTGTGACACCACCGCTGCTCTGGACGGCGATCCCGGGAGTGGTGACAGGGAGCAGCTTGGATGTTGTTTCTCCCCTCCGTGGGTAGGGGGGTTGATTGTCCTGGGGCCCGGTGTCAGAGGGATGGCAGGCGGGTTACGGGGCCTGGTGAGGTGCAGGGTCGCGGGGGCAGCGCGGTGCCGCACGGCACGGTGGTACTCACTCAGCCAATGATGAATGCAAAGTTTCCGGTAAAACAAACGGCTGGATGGACGGGTCCCACAGACGGCTGCGGTAGTTCTCCCGGTAGGTTGGCGGTGACTGCCTTTCCCTGCACCTGTGTTATGTTCACGGTTCCAATGGCTTCCCACCGGTAACCCGCTCCCCAGCTTGGATGGATGCTGAGGGAGCCCCTTTTGCCCGCAGGCTCTGGCCCTGGGAACTGTAGCCTTGGCGGTGACTGTATTTCCCTTCACGGTTTGAGAGATTGCCTTCAATCGAGTCTTGACTGCTGGGAAACCCCGGAGGTTCCCTTCGCTAACGGATTTGACCGGTTTTACGGCGACTCCAAGCCTGGTCGGGGTCCGTAGGCCCTGCCGAATGGTGCTGGCTTCTCTTCGCTCCCCGATCTGGTACCGGCAGGCCACCGCCCGTCCCCGGTCCTTACAGTTCGCTTTAATCAGCCTCTCCTGCAGACGGTCACCACCGTCTGCCAACCTTGCTGTATGTGCCCGGGCCACGCACCCGGACACGGTCAGTCTCCTCTACTACCACTTCACTTCACCACTCCTCAAACTCAACTCAACTGCCTTCCTTTTCCCGCCTCCAGGACTGTGAACTCCTCGGTGGGCGGGGCCCACCGCCTTGCCCACCCCCTGGTGTGGACATCAGCCCCTGGAGGGAGGCAACAAGGATTTGTGTTTGACTTCGGTGTGCCTAGCCGGGGTGTGGGGTGTGTTGTTGTAGTACCTGTGACGTCCTGGCTTGTCCAGGGCGCCACATTACCCCTTAGTAAAATGCAGACCGTCCGCGGGCTGCCTGTCAATCACCGGTTTTATTTTTGTTAACTGTAGAAAAAGGGGTAAAACATATAAAACATTAAAACAAGCATTTCTGTATAAACTTCCTTTAACGGGAGGTACGGTTCTTAAACGTTGCAAATGGTAACGGCTTCCGCTCCTCCCACCCAAACAACCTGGCCCTGATGCTGCCCCTAAGAAGTGGGCAGCACCCCTTGCCCCAGTCATCACCAAGTTGCCCGAGCGGGTACGGTCTCTTTCAGGGGACCCGCGTCCATGGGGACCCCTGAACCCCCGGAGGATCGCCACCGGTTTTGGTAGTGGCGGGCCTGGGCCATCCCTTCCCTCCAGGCCCATCCTCCCAAATCAGCCTCTCCGGAGGCGGTAACGGTTTCAAGCCAACCATTTTTATTCACATTCCACCAGTTTGTGGTTGCCCTGCAAGTTCTCGGGCTTTTCCGTAAGACGTCCCTTACACAACGGTTGCAGGAAGTCCCTACGGGGACCAGTTGCCGTCAACGGCCGGTTCAATCAAAGTTCCAATCAGGTGACATCTTCTGTTGATTTATTCTTATCATTCAAAACTTTCAACTGTACTGGTGGTCCCAACGGGGAAAACTGCTGGCAACGGTGGACCGCTGACTCACTCCAGATCCATGGTGTTGGCCGGGGGAGGGGGCCGGACTGGTACTCGGGCCTCTTGACTGCCCCTCAGCTTAGTGTCCAGAGCAAACCAACCCCTCTTCTCGCAATGCCTAGTGTACTGGACCAAATCCCCCAGCATCAGGTTGCGGCCTGGGTGGTCCTCTGGCACGTGGGCATTGACGTCCCGTCGAGCCACAAAGACTTCGGCCTCCAGGCCCGGCTCATATATAAAACCGTACCCCCGACGGACGTCAAACCTCCTCACTTGTCCTTCATAGAGCGGGCCCTGTACACGGAAGGTGGCTTGGCGGAGGCTTTCCTTCTCTCTAATCGTGCGGGCTACCAGCTCCGCCTTCCTCCTTTCCCTCTCCGCGATCTCCTGGCCCAGCGGGGTCTGTTGCCTGTCCCAGTAAGGGGCTACTGCGGGCCCCAGCGCACGGGTCGGGCCCCGCGAGACCTCCTTCATGCTGCCCAGTACTGGCATTCTGGGGGGAAGGTCCCGCGGTGTCATGGCCTGGGGTGCTGCCTTACAGCGGCAACCCGGCGCGGCCTCAGCCGAGGTGTGGGGGATGGGCACAGGGACCGTCTCCCGCTTAACCTCCTGCACGGAGCGGCCTGTCGGAACCGAGTTGGGCTCAGGCACGATCACTACAGGTGCCTCCAGTATCTCTCCGCTGACGGCCTCGGATTTCGTCATCTTCCAAGGGAGCGGCTCCGGACGGTCACGGGCCCCGGCTGCAGGTCGGTCCGCCTGGGCGGATTGGCGGGGTACCGCTACCGGTTGTGGTGGTAGCGGGCCTAGTGATGGGGCAGCAGCAGCCGACACGGGTAGCGGGGGAGGTAGCAGGGCGAGCGGGTGTAGACCGGGCCCCTCGGCCGCGATGACCGACCCACTAGGGTTACAGGGGCGTGGGTCACTTACCCTCTCTTCCAAAACTCCCTCCACCTCGCGTCTCTGTATGGCCGCCACCACCTCTGCCATGTCGGCCTCCAACTCCTCCAAGAGGAGCTGCACACAGATTTGCAGCCGTTGTTGTAGTTGAGCGGTCCGGAACCTCCACCCACGCCGCAGTCCCGGGCGCGGGGGCTACGGTGCTGCGGGACGGTTGGTACATCGCTGCGGCGGCCTCTTCCAGGAACCACAAGATGGTCGCAGGGTCCTGGCGTCACTGCTTTTATAGCCGCGGGCTACATGCGCCCAGACGCCATCCGTCCCCCTTAGTCTTTTTCCGGCTCCTCCTCTACAGGGGCGGGGTTTCGGCTTTCGCGCCTCCACTACTCGGGAAGACGCTCGAGCGGGGACTTTTCACGCCCAAAATGGCGGCTTCTCAAAATTGTCGGCCGGACACCTCCGGCAGTCACAAGGCGCACCTCTACCAGACGGCAGAGCGGTAAGATCCTTTTCGTGAAGCCAAGTTGTCGCGGGCTGGGAGGGGACGCTGCGCTCACCCACTGCTCGGGTCCGGCTGTTCGCTCGGTCGGTGGCTCAAGCGGTGGGCCGGATCCCGGGGACTCGAGCGGCGCTCCTCGCCCGTGAGTGAAAGGGGGGGATGTTTGGTTTAGGCGTATTGTCCGTGACGTCACCCACGGTTGTGGTGAGGTTGTGACACCACCGCTGCTCTGGACGGGGATCCCGGGAGCGGTGACAGGGAGCAGCTTGGATGTTGTTTTTCCCCTCCGTGGGTAGGGGGGTTGGTTGTCCCGGGGCCCGGTGTCGGAGGGATGGCAGGCGGGTTACGAGGCCTGGTGAGGTGCAGGGTCGCGGGGGCAGCGCGGTGCCGCACAACACAGTGGTACTCACTCAGCCAATGATGAATGCAAAGTCTCCGGTAAAACAAACGGCTGGATGGACGGGTCCCACAGACGGCTGCGGTAGTTCTCCCGGTAGGTTGGCGGTGACTGCCTTTCCCTGCACCTGTGTTATGTTCACGGTTCCAATGGCTTCCCACCGGTAACCCGCTCCCCAGCTTGGATGGATGCTGAGGGAGCCCATTTTGCCCGCAGGCTCTGGCCCTGGGAACTGTAGCCTTGGCGGTGACTGTATTTCCCTTCACGGTTTGAGAGGTTGCCTTCAATCGGGTCTTGACTGCAGAGAAACCCCGGAGGTTCCCTTCGCTAAAGGATTTGACCGGTTTTACGGCGACTCCAAGCCTGGTCGAGGTCCGTAGGCCCTGCTGAATGGTGCTGGCTTCTCTTCGCTCCCCGATCCGGTACCGGCGGGCCACCGCCCGTCCCCGGTCCTTACGGTTCACTTCAATCAGCCTCTCCTGCAGACGGTCACCACCGTCTGCCAACCTTGCTGTATGTGCCAGGGCCACGCACCCGGACACGGTCAGTCTCCGCTACTACCACTTCACTTCACCACTCCTCAAACTCAACTCAACTGCCTTCCTTTTCCCGCCTCCAGGACTGTGAACTCCTCGGTGGGAGGGGCCAACCACCTGGCCCACCCCCTGGTGTGGACATCAGCCCCTGGAGGGAGGCAACAAGGATTTGTGTTTGACTTCGGTGTGCCTAGCCGGGGTGTGGGGTGTGTTGTTGTAGTACCTGTGACGTCCTGGCTTGTCCAGGGCGCCACACAACTGTATTGTAGTCTGATATATGCGCCATTTGGATGCTAATATCCCAAAAACACACTCCACATATCGACGTGCTTTTGATAGACGACTATTGAAATATTTTTTACGATTGTCAATCGAATGTCTGGGATATGGACGTAAAACATGTTTGGACAATGCAAAGCCAGCATCAGCAACCATGACATATGGCGCTGATGGGTGTGAGGTACCCGGAAGGGGAACTGGGCGTGGAACATGCAAATTCATAGAATAAAGACGTTGAGCTAATCGTGAAGAACGAAAAATACGGGCATCTGATGCATTACCATAAGCACCTATATCTGCAAAAATGAATCGGTAATCTGAGTCTACTAAAGCCAAAATAACAACGGAAAAATATTTATGGTAATTAAAATAACGAGATCCAGAGTTGGGTGGTTTTTCACACGAATGTGTTTTCCGTCCAATGCCCCAATGCTATTAGGAAAATTGACTGTGTCAAGGAAGCCCTTGGAAATTGCCAACCAGTCATTAGTAGTGGGCTGTGGCATCACCTGGTCTTTTAATTGTATACTTTATTAAATTTTAAGGGGTTTACAATAACAGGGGAGGGGGTAATTGAAGTATTTAAAATGCATTCTTAAAAATATTGTTGAAATAACAAAGAAAGGGAAGAGGAAGGGAAGAATGGGTAGGCTAAAAGTGGATGGGAAGGGGTATTGGAGGGGAAGGGGGAATGAAAGGAGTTAGGGAATATAAAGGGGGAGGAGAAAGGGAAGGAGGAAGACGTTGAGGCAATTTGTTAAGTTTCAAAGTCAAGCAAGATTATAAACTCATATTCATTTAGCACAGTATATAAACACATTCGGAAATAACATATTACATTTATATTATTTAGATAATGTCAAGGAACTAATTCAACACAAGGTTTGGCATGTATTTCTGGGACCAAAGAGACCATCTTATTTTATATCTTTGATAGTTTTTTTCTTTTAATGCAATATTATACTCATATAAATTATGAGCTGAAACCCTGTCCGTAACTTCTGAAATAGATGGGATTCTTTCTTCTCTCCAGTTGGCTGCTAATAAATTCTTAATAACTAAGAAAATGTGACAGACAATGTATCTATACTTTTTCTCATATTCTTCTAACCCTATGGAAAGAATAACCAATTCTGGAGTAAGATTTATATCTTTTGTAGTCAATTGCTTTAAGAGGTCTCTGATTTTCTTCCATAAGGGCTTAAGTAAAGGACATCCCCAGAAAATGTGGATAAAGGATCCATTTTTCCCGCAACCTCTCCAACATAGTGGTGAGTTTTCAGCAGAAAACTTGCACAACTTTAGAGGGGTATAGTACCATCTGGAATACACTTTATAATATGTCTCCTGAAGAGAAGCACAGGTTGCAGTTGCATAAGTTGTTTCTAGAGCTTGTTTACATGTACTTATAGGGAATTCCTTGTGCAAATCTTTCTCCCAATTATTTAGGTTTAGCTTTTTCTCAAATTCATAATCTTCATTTAGCAAGGAATATATATTACTGGTTTTCCAAATAATTTGGTTTAATGGATTATTCAATAAATTTATTAGGGGTTTAGGAAGCTGAAATCTAGGTTTTTTGTTTGTAAGAAAATTTTCTATACGGTACCAAATTTATTTCTCTTTATTTGGGATGTTGAATTTAGTTTGTATGTTTTTGAAGGGCAAGATTTTGTTATTTTCTATTAGGTCGAGAAAATTGTTTATGTTGTATTGTTTCCATTTTATTATGTTCATTTTGGGAGTCAGAATTTGTATTGTTTCAATTGGGCAACATTTAATATCCTCCAAAGGTACATTATCTTTCATCAATGTTTTTAATAGGGATTTCCATGCCCATAGTTCTGCTTTACTTGTTTGAAATTTAGTTATTGTTTTTTGTGTGTTTAAAAGTTGGGCCAAAATGATATCTGATTTGGGAATGTTTCGATTATAATGTTTTTCTATATGTACCCAACTATTTTTAAATTCGATAATTAGACTATTTTGGGTCTGTTTAATGAGACTAGTTAAATAATAAGCGTAAATATTCGGTAAACCTAGGCCTCCATTCCTCTTATGTTTACATAAAATGTTTTGGGAAATTCTAGGTTTCTTATTTTTCCAGATGAATAGTGATAACTGAGATTGTAGTTTCTGGATCCAGTGCTTAGGAATTGTTGTTGTTAAACATCGGAATAGGTATAGAATTTTCGGCAAAATAATAGATTTATATGATATGACCTTTCCCATCCATGAAACTTCAGTCATCTTTAAATTTTTCAATTCATTTTTAGATGTTGTTTAATAATGTGGTAGTGTTCATAGATACAATTTTTTTGGTTGGGTTTGTAATGTATATCCCTAAGTATTTCAATTTTTCAGTTTCCCACTTGAAGGCAAATTCCTTCTGAATACAATCTTTTAAATCAGGGTCTATGTTATAACCCAAAATTTGGGACTTAGAATAATTGATTTTATAATATGATACGGCTGAGAAATCATCCAGAATAGTAATTGTATTTCTAAGTGACTCTAGTGGGTCGGTTATACTAAGAATTACATCGTCAGCATATAGTGTGATTTTATACTGTTTGTGATTTGTGGAAATACCTTTTATATTTTCTCTTACTCTAATTTTTTCAGCTAGGGGTTCCATCATTAAGGCAAATAATAAAGGAGAGAGTGGGCAGCCCTGTCTGGTTCCATTGCTTATAGAAAAATTACTAGAGAGGAAGTTATTGACGTAGATTTTTGCAGTGGGTTGGGAATACATTTCTAATATTAATTTTAATATCTGACCATTAAATCCAAATTTTTTCAAGGTTGCTATCATGTAACCCCAATGGATCCTATCGAAAGCCTTCTCTGCATCCAATGAAAGGAGCAGAGAAGGCTCCTGATTTTTCTCAACCAGATCCACAAGGTTCAAAATTTTACGCATCGCATCAGATGCGTAAATGCGTAATCGCCTGTCTTTAATAAACCCCACCTGATCCAAGTGGATCAAATTAGGGAGAATTTTCTGAAGCCGGTTTGCAATAAGCTTAGAGATTAACTTCATATCTGTGTCAATCAAGGATATCGGCCTATAATTTGACATGTCTAGAGGATCACCTTTTAGTTTTTGGGATAATAGTAATATTAGCTGTATGCATCTCTTTTGGGATATGTCCTTCTGTAGATAAGTAGTTAATTAATCTGGTCAGATAAAGGGGATAATATATCTCCAAATGTTTTATAATATTCATTATTTAGCCCGTCGGGACCTGGTGATTTCTCTAATTTAAGCTGTTTGATGACTAATAAAACTTCTTCTTTTGTGTATAGCTTATTTAAAGATTTTAAATCATTATTTGAATTTTGGGAAGGTCAATTTTATCTAGAAAATCCTTTATTGATTTTTCAGTGGGTTGTATTAGGTTATCGTTATCTTTCAAGTTATATAAATCGTGGTAGTATCTGGCAAAGGAATTTACAATATCTTTAGGATGTTTACAAAGGAGGATACTGTCTTTATTTTTAATTGCTGGTATTCTACTTTTAACTCTTTGTTGCCTAATTCTTTTCATCATTAATTTTGTGGGTCTATTATTAGAATGGTAAAAATTTGTTTTGTTTATTAACGTCACTTTGTTGTACTCTTAGGTTAGTAAAGAATTTAGTTCTATTCTCAGATTCAGAATGTGGGAGTGATTTGCATCTAATGGGTTTATTATTTGTATGTGTTCAGCTTCCCTAATTTTATCTGAAATTTCTTTGAATTTCTTCAATTTTTGCTTTTTATCTTTACTGTTAATTTGTATCATTATCCCTCTTATGACCGCTTTATGTGCGTTCCAAAGAGAGCTAATTGAGATGTCGTTTGTGTCATTTTTCTTGAAATAATTTTTAAGGGCTTCTTCAATTACTGCAGTATGTTTTGGGTTTCTAAGCAAATACGAATTGCACCTCCATATTCTATCACTATTATCTAATTTTCCAGAACCTATCTGAAAATTTACAGGGGAATGGTCAGACCAGGTTCTTTGAACTATGCTTACAGATTTAAATTTATTTATTGTAAATAATGTAGTTAGAACCAAGTCTATTCTTGAAAAAGTCTTATGGGAGTCAGAATAATACGTATACTCTCTTGAACTCGTATTTAAGCACCTGAACATATCAAACAATTCTTCGTCTTCAAGCCAATTATCTAATGTAGGTAAAAGATATCTTGTTTTAGATGTTGAATCTAGCATGCCATTTGGTACCATATTAAAATCACCAAAAAGAATCAAATCCCCCTTCTGAACTTCTCTGACAATAGTCATCAACTTATTAAGGAAGTGTATCTGGCCTCTATTTGGTGCGTATACATTAACAAATGTATATATTGTGTTGTTGATTTTGCACACTATTATGCAATACCTACCTGCATTATCAGATACCTTAGTAATAAGTTCAAAGGTTACAGGATCTCTAATTAGAATAGCCACTCCAGCCTTTTTTTTTCATTTGAGGAAGTATATTTGTGGGGAAAACGTCTATGGTTGAATGAAGGCGGTTTGGACTTTTTAAATTTTGTCTCTTGGAGACCTACAACATCCGCCTTTGATTCATTCAGGAATTTCCATACCGCAAATCTCTTCCTTGGACTGTTTAGTCCCCTGACATTATATGTCAAGAGATTAAGTGTCATTAGCAATAGTATTGAAAAAGGTGGTTATTCCGAATGTTGTGTGGGGTAACCAAAGATTAGATTCATATAAACATATAACTTGACTATTATTTTGTTCCTGTATGGAAAGAAAAAGGTTAAACACAAGTAATACAAACAAGAAAAACATAACTGTATAACATAAGTCCCAAAGTCTTCCTGGAGGATCTTGATATGGAAATGAAATGAAACCCATTTCAAGAATCACTCCTGATGGGGGTAAAGTTCAACAGCCAATGTCTTACTCCAACCTCTTTTATGAGTGGATATCCAAATCCAGTGATAATGAAGTGTTCTTCAAATCCAGGTGGTGGACCATAAATTTTGTCCAACTAAATTGATGAGCCTAGAGAAGAAATAATAAATCCAGTTGTAACGAGTCCAAGATCCTTTAGCATCTTCTCGCCTTCTTTTGCAGAGATGATAGACAAAGTCTTTCCTTGATGATGGATTAGGATCTTTGTAGGAAATCCCCATCTATATGATATGTTGTTCTGTCTAAGTAGTTGAGTGATACTATTGAGACTTTTCCTCTATAGAATGGTTTCTTTAGATAAATCTGAAAAAATCTTTAAATTCTTGTAGGGTGAAGGAAGACTCTTGTGAAGTCTTAGGTATTCAAATAGTTTTTCTTTCGTTTTATAGAAATGTATCCTGAGAATGGTATCCCTCGGAGTGTCTTGTGATATAAATTTTGGTCTCGGTAGCCTATGAGCCCTATCTACAGTCAAATCCAATTCTGACATGTTAGGCAAGGTTGTTTTCAGTAGTTTCTGGCTATATTGCAAAAGTTCGTTATTTTTGACATTTTCAGGAATGCCTCTAACCTTAAAATTATTCCTGCGATTCCTGTCTTCTTGGTCAGTTAGTTTTTGTTTCAAAATTCTGATTTCTTCTTTCATTTTCAATTGCTCTATAGCGACCACTTTGGTATCTTTTTTCAATGAATCGACTTCAGTTTCTGTTTTTTTAATTCTTGTGGACATAGAATTGAAAGTTGATCTCATTTCGTTGAACCGTTGATCTAAGTCCGACTGAATTGACATTCTGAAATTAGAAAGTGAGTCCGAAATGAATTTTTGGAGTGAGAGTATATCTTGTGATTAAATAACATTTTCTTTTACAGCTCCTAAGTCCATCAGTGAGGTATCAGGTGAGTTATTTTCGACATCCAAGCGTGCTCTTTGTTTATCTGGACAGTTGAATGAAGAAGAAAGTTCATTTCCAGAATCTGAGTCTGAATCCATGGCCCAAGCATCCCAGTCAGCATCTCTGTTTTTTGACGCATCCTTTTCTTTTTGTCTTGAGCCTCTTTTCTTCCCTTGTTGGCGTTTGTCTTTAATTACTTTGGGAATTGCTCCAGATCTTGGATTCCCAGGTGAAATATTTGTTGTGTTAGTTGTTGCCTCTTTGGTGTTTGTTGATGTAGTCGAAGTATTTTCCTCTTTTCCTTTTCTGTTATCTTTTTGAGACATTATGTTTCAGGAATATTAATATTATATAGTAGGTCACTTAAGGGATTAATTATAGTTTTTAAACTTGGAGTATAACTAGTTTGCCTAATCTATTATATCTCTTTGATGTCTAGAGAGCTTTACTATCCATTACCACTGTCGGCAATCCCGCAATGTTTTAGTCTCAATAACTTTTTTGTGCCAGCTTTATTTTTCTTGAACGATGTCTGGAATTATGCAGGGGAGAGTCCTCTCTCCCTTGAGTATTGAGATTAGTTGGACCACACTTAGTTTAGGCTGTCAGATGTTCAGAAGTGACTGACATGCAAGGGTTTATATTAAAGTTGCACTGGTATTCACCTATGCAGTTTACACAGGCAATAATAATAACAATAATAATAATAATAATTATGTTGTACCAGCTTAATTTTTCATAGGGTATGCCTAGAATCATTCAGTAAAGGGCTCTCTTTCTGCCAAGTGTCAAAACAAGTCAGACCAGGTTTTAGTATTACGGTCAGAAGTGTCACAGCTGAGGCTATAGAAGATCTCTGATATGTAAACTGCATATAAGTCTGTCAGGCTGGCTACAGTTGTTTGCACCACTGATTTCAGCCGCCGATTTATCCTGTCATTTTGCACAGATATTATCAATTATGGTCTTAATATATTTATTAGGGTCTCTTCTTATCAAGTGTAGTTCGTTTTAATCAGAACAATTTCTCCAAAAAGCTGTCAAGAATAGTGATGAGCGAGTACTAAAAAGCTCGGGTGCTCGAGGCTCGGGCCGAGCATCCCAAGATACTCGTGTACTCGGCCCGAGCACCGAGCCCAATGTTATCCTATGGGAGACCCGAGTATTTTTGTGAAATGACCCCCGGCAGCACGTAGAAACCCTAAAAATGTCACAAAAGTCTCAGAAAAGTGCTCAAATGACATGGCAACAGCATGGGGAAGACCCCTTGAAGCATTTATCACTCAAAAGTCACAGCTGTGAACAATTTTGTCCGCGTTTTACGCCATTTTTACGGACTCACCAGAAAACCTTCCAAAATGACACCAAAATGAATTTTCATGGCGGAAATGTTAAGGGCACATAACCAATAGTGAGATAGAGCTAATGTATGTTACTTTTTGAGATCAATACATGAAAGATTTTACGTAAAACATTGTGTGGCACTCCGATGTCCAAAACGCACGTTTTGTGCTTTTTACTAGCGATGTCAGTCATTTTTTTTTTTCATTCTATCTCCCGTCGGTCGGTCTCGCTCTGTCGGTCTCTCTCTGTCTTGTCTGTCCCCCTCTCACAGTCTGTCGGTCATTCTCCCCCCTCTCTCTTACTTACCGTTCCCCGATCACTGCTGCGGTGCTGCACGGCTGTTCACTAAACTCCGGCGGCTTTTCCTCTTTAGAAAAAGCCGGCCGCTCATTAAACAATCTCGTAATCCCTGTTTTCCTGCTTTTCGGCGCCTATGATTGGTTGCAGTGAGACATGCCCCCCACGCTGAGTGACAGGTGTCTCACTGCACCCAAACACAGCAGCCGGTGTGTGTGTGTATACTGTGCAGTGAAATAAATAATTAAATAATTAAAAAAAACGGCGTGCGGTCCCCCCAATTTTAATACCAGCCAGATAAAGCCATACGGCTGAAGGCTGGTATTCTCAGGATGGGGAGCTCCACGTTATGGGGAGCCCCCCACCCTAACAATATCAGTCAGCAGCCGCCCAGAATTGCCGCATACATTAGATGCGACTGTTCTGGGACTGTACCCGGCTCTTCCCGATTTACCCTAGTGCGTTGGCAAATCGGGGTAATAAGGAGTTAATGGCAGCCCATAGCTGCCACTAAATCCTAGATTAATCATGTCAGGCGTCTCCCCGAGATTCCTTCCATGATTAATCTGTAAATTACAGTTAAAAAACACACACACCCGAAAAATCCTTTATTAGAAATAAAAAACACTAACAAAGTCCCTCATCACCAATTTATTAACCCCGACAAACCCTCCTTGTCCGGCGTAATCCACGGTCCTCCAGCGTCGCGTCCAGCTCTGCTACATTGAGGTGACAGGAGCTGCAGAATACACCGCCGCTCAGGTCACCTCCACGCAGCTAATGAGGTGAGTATAGCGATCAGCTGAGCTGTCACTGAGGTTACCTGGATGCAGCGGTGGATGCAGCGGTGGCCGCGGGTAACCTCAGTGACAGCTCAGCTGATCGCTATACTCACCTCATTAGCTGCGTGGAGGTGACCGGAGCGGCGGTGAGTAGCGCGATCAGCTGAGCTGTCACTGAGGTTACCCGCGGCCACCGCTGCATCCACCGCTGCATCCAGGTAACCTCAGTGACAGCTCAGCTGATCGCTATACTCACCTCATTAGCTGCGTGGAGGTGACCGGAGCGGCGGTGAGTAGCGCGATCAGCTGCTGTCACTGAGGTTACCCGCGGCCACCGCTGCATCCACCGCTGCATCCAGGTAACCTCAGTGACAGCTCAGCTGATCGCTATACTCACCTCATTACCTGCGTGGAGGTGACCGGAGCGGCGGTGTATTCTGCAGCTCCTGTCACCTCAATGTAGCAGAGCTGGATGCGACGCTGGAGGACCGTGGATTACGCCGGACAAGGAGGGTTTGTCGGGGTTAATAAATTGGTGATGAGGGACTTTGTTAGTGTTTTTTATTTCTAATAAGGGATTTTTCGGGTGTGTGTGTTTTTTAACTGTAATTTACAGATTAATCATGGAAGGAATCTCGGGGAGACGCCTGACATGATTAATCTAGGATTTAGTGGCAGCTATGGGCTGCCATTAACTCCTTATTACCCCGATTTGCCAACGCACTAGGGTAAATCGGGAAGAGCCGGGTACAGTCCCAGATCTGTCGCATATAATGTATGCGGCAATTCTGGGTGGCTGCTGACTGATATTGTTAGGGTGGGGGGCTCCCCATAACGTGGAGCTCCCCATCCTGAGAATACCAGCCTTCAGCCGTATGGCTTTATCTGGCTGGTATTAAAATTGGGGGGACCGCACGCCGTTTTTTTTAATTATTTATTTATTTATTTTACTGCACAGTATAGACACGCCCACCGGCTGCTGTGATTGGGTGCAGTGAGACACCTGTCACTCAGCGTGGGGGCGTGTCTCACTGCAACCAATCATAGGCGCCTGTGGGCGGGGATAGCAAGGAATATGAGATGGCTGTGTGCAGAGCACAGCGCGCCCGCCGGTATAAAGGCTCGGTCACGCTGTGCAGGCCGGCCAATCACTGCAATTCCACAACTAACAGGGCTGTGGCATTGCAGTGGTCTGCCAGCCAATCCCTGCATGAGGGCTGGCTCTCAAAAGAACGCCAACATGCAGGGATGAAGACCACGAGTACAGCACGAGTATTGCAAAATTACTCGGTCCCCGCCGAGTAGCCCGAGTACAGTGATACTCGTGCGAGTACCGAGTAGTAACAAGCATACTCGCTCATCACTAGTCAAGAATGCTTTCTTTCAGGGCAGTTATCCTGTCATAGATCAGAGTTAAACAGGGTTCATAGGCAGCACTGACAGGAATTCAACACTGTCAATTTCAGCTTTAAATAATTCTCTTGTACCAAGTCAGAATTGCCCCAAAAAGATCTTAAATTGTAGGTGGGGATGTTTCTTACTCCTTTGAGGGCAAATTTAGTCAAAGTAAATTTCCTGAATCGCTGTAACTTATGTTTTCTGAGGTGTCCCCATGATAACTAGATGGCTCTCTCACTACATAAAGGCAGTTTGCTGTCTCCTCAGAGGGATGTTATTCAGCAGTGTGAGGAGATTATCCATTAATTGTGGGATAATTTAGATTATTGATTAAAGCAGATAAAGAATATTAAATTATTTTGTGAGAAATTATCTTCTCTGGTGTTTAGTAGTAGAATAATTGTCCTGTCACAGAGGCACCTCCATGCGCCACTTACAGCTTAAGGAGACCTGGGTTACAACTATTTTGATGTGAAATCTGTCAAATTTAGTCTCTAAAGGCTCCTCATGTCTTCCTGAAGCTTTTATACTTCTTTTTTTACCAAAAATGGATGAGTTTTATCTTCTTCTACGTCGTTTTTGAGGTTGGAGATACAGCGGCAATTAAAAGATACGTCCTGTGTCGTCCATCATTAGGCCACGCCCCCTGGTCTTTTAATTGTAACCAAATCATGTCGCAAGTGTGACGGACAAATCCAGCAATGGTTGATCTTCCCATCAAGAAATCAAAATGTAAGGCACTGAATGATTGGCCTGTAGCCAGGAATCTAAAAAAAAAAAATTGAACATAAGTTAATTTTTTTTTTAAGATGTTAAATCTTTGTTAAAATTTTAAGAGCCCTAATTGGTCTGTTTCAGCATAAGCTTACATTATAAACATGTTTAATTTAGAGACAAAATATTTGTTAAAGACAAATATTTATTGATGGATTGCTATATTTACAACACAATTAAAGTAGGCACCAATGAGCAAACTATACACAATGCTTGGTCCATAAAATATGGCATATTAGCTATGAAAGTATCAAAATCGTAAATTTAAAAAAAAAATACCCAGGAATGTAGATAAAACATACCATAAGGTGACTAGAAATCTCTCCTCAGGGGCAATAGCAAGCCGCATCCAAGTATCTTGATGTTGTAAATGTGGTCTTAAAATATTTAATATATTGTCAAAGCTCTCCACCGTTAACTGGCAATATGCAAAAAACTTCAGGGGATAATGACATAATTCACTAAACAAAGTATGGAAATGCCCATGCATAGGCCGCATCAAGACTAGTGGATGAACCCACATTCTGTGTCTCCTTGGCATATCATAATCAACCATGTGCCGTCGAACGCCAAAGTGACGCGACAATATCCAACACAAAAAAAAAACAACTAATGCCTCAGTGGATAATGGCATTTTCATACAAAACACTCCAACCACATGTAAAACCTAACCACAGCTAACAAACTAAACATTAAAGGTGGAAATTTATTAGTTGTGCCTAAAAAAAACCAAACACCTGTTTCATTTGCTTGATTGATCACTTTAATTAATTCTAGAAAAACGGATCAGAAAAACGGACACCATACGGAATACAAACGGAACCCTCACGGATGTATAGCACGCACAAACAAACGCACACACGTATATACGTACGACACACGGACTGCGCATGGAAACCACACGGAGGCGAAAAATGGACACGGAACACGGACTACAAATACGGACTGCATCACACGTACGTGATTTAACGTACATGTGATAGAGGCCTTATCAGATCCACACAGGTCTCTCAAAGTATGTCCTCCCTCTATCTTAAACTGAATTTCTCCAAAACTGAATTTCTTTTTTCTGTTTCTTCCCTGTGCTAACCAACCTATATACTGTATATACTGTGTATATATATATATATATATATATATATATATATATATATATATATATATATATATGTACAGACCAAAAGTTTGGACACACCTCAATGAGTTTTCTTTTTCATGACTCTGAAAATTGTAGATTCACATTGAAGGCATCAAAACTATGAATTAACACGTGTGGAATGAAATGCTTAACAAAAAAGTGTGAAACAACTGAAAATATGTCTTATATTCTAGGTTCTTCAAAGTAGCCACCTTTTGCTTCGATTACTGCTTTGCACACTCTTGGCATTCACTAGATGAGCTTCAAGAGGTAGTCACTGAAAATGGTTTTCACTTCATAGGTGTGCCCTGTCAGGTTTAATAAGTGGGATTTCTTGCCTTATAAATGGGGTTGGGACCATCAGTTGTGTTGTGCAGAAGTCTGGTAGATACACAGCTGATAGTCCGACTGAATAGACTGTTAGAATTTGTATTATGGCAAGAAAAAAGCAGCTAAGTAAAGAAAGACGAGGGTCCATCATTACTTTAAGAAATGAAGGTCAGTCAGTCCGAAAAATTGGGGAAACTTTGAAAGTGTCCCCAAGAGCAGTGGCAAAAACCATTAAACGCTACAAAGAAACTGACTCACATGAGGACCGCCCCAGGAAAGGAAGACCAAGAGTCACTTCTGCTGCGGAGGATAAGTTTATCCGAGTCACCACCCTCAGAAATCGCAGGTTAACAGCAGTGGTTCTTACTCATGCCTACACTTCACTGAAGTACAGGATGCTGGCAATCGGACTTTCAACAGGCCTATGAATGCTATGGCAACCCATGAGTTCCCAGTGAATGTGTAGACAGGGAGCTGAATGGCTCATGAAACAACATGCCACTTTGATCACATTACTTAAAAGGGACCTGGCAGCAGTACTATGCTGTCCAAATGCCATCAGGTTTCACAGAAGACATACTTTGAAAAGCTGGCCAGAGACAATGTATGAGATGACTAGTACAGGTCTCTAACAACTTAACTGACAGGTAACTCTTTATATAAATAGGGAGAAACCTGTCAGTCCGAGGGAGCAACATGAGGAGAAGCCACCTGTGACTTGCCTTGGATTAGTCACCCGAAATGCATGGTCCCTTGCCGACTTTTCAAATTATGTTTTCTCTGAAAAGCGGCATTTTTTTTTTTAGAGCAGATCAGATGCATTAATGCAGCCTGTATATGATTCGTGCTGCCCATGGTTCAAGCAGATTTAATCTGTAACCAGGTTTGCTTTAAATGTCACAGTCATAAATTTGGTAGTATTAGAAAAAAGGTTAAGCAAAATGGTACTGAAACATTACAAGTGTGGATTGCTTGATAAATAAAAAAAAAACACTAAGGCTACGTTTCCACGATAAGCTTTACATTTCTGCACAATGTATGAAAATGAGGTTACTAATTACTTTTTTACATACATTTTTTATCAAGTCTTTGATTCTGCAGTTTCTGTCTCTTTTTGGTATGACGTTTTAAATAAAGCTGCATTATTTCTGATACTTCTTGTATTTTGGCTTTGACAAAACTTCATGTGCAGATTAAATGCTTTCTTAGTGCGTTAAATGCACTGACTTTCAACATCCACTGCAAATCTATGTGAAAATTCTGCACATAAAATTTCTTGTATCTGTTGCGCCCCTGAGGCTTCAGGTGCCACAGGGTACTGCACCTCCATTAGGGTATAGTACTTATCCTGGGTTCAAGAAAGGTCGGTACCGGTTTCCACTCACACAACACACAGTAACAGTAGGTTGCCCTCCCCAATGGGGACTAAGCCAGTGTTGGATCACAGTAGGGGGCCACTACAGCGGTGGGTTTACAGAATGCCACCGCACCAGGAGCTCCCCGATCCACTGGAATCGGGGACTCAGGGTCAGGGACCACCAGGGGGAGGCAGGAGCACACAGTGGGAAGAGCAGGTTGACCTAGTGAGAGTAGTGAACCAGCTGGTGGCAGCGGCTGGGGGCAACAACTTGGAACGCACAACACAACTACCACAGTCGGAAAACAGCTTCGGACACAGAGCAGAGCAGATGTGCCGCGAGCAGCTCTGTGGGCCAAGGTGTTCAACACGGTCGCTGGGGAGAAGCAGGCAGCTGTTTCCACAGAACCGGTGCTGTCGGGGTACAGAACCCTAGGGCAGGCACACTTCATGTTGTCTACCAAATTTGCAAGGGTCGCGGGGAACGGCTAGAAAAGTCACCGGACCTGTCCCACCGAGTCTGCAGCCAAATAGTATAAAGGATCCGGGGCTGAGGTTCACGACCGGCCCCACATTGGAACCGCGCTATCGGCGCATCAAAGGAGGAAGGGTTCACAGGCTGACACACACACTGGACTTGACCTTTCACAGATACGGGATTGGCTGAAGCCCATCATGGCAGAGATCGGTACTCTGGGGCAGTGCTTGAACTACTTGTGAATAAAAGACCTGAAACCGCAGCCTCTGCCTCTCCTTTACCGGCTCCGTCGCCCAGCGCTGCGGCGCCAACGGGGAATACCACAACCCCCGTCCATCCTCCATAGTCCTCCCTGGGGTAATCCCGCTCCGCCTGTGGGGAGCGACACCATCCCAGCTGCGACCCTCACCATCAGCCCCGGAGAGCAGCACCCGCAGCGGCAGCCCCCATCTTTGGCTGCGTACCATAGGTGGTGTCACGATTATAAAAGACTTTCCTAAACCGTCACTACCACCCCCATCCTCCATCCTGCCTTCCTACCCCCCTTCAACCCTCCTTTCTGTACACCTCGGGGCAACGGAATCGGGCCAGGCCACCAGGTGACGACACAGAGGATCTGCATCCCCGGCCCGGCAATGAGTAGGTTAAAACACCTGCCCTGTGGGGTGCTACATATCTGTAACAAAAATAACCATGATGCGGACTTGAAATACGCACTGCAGGTCAGTTTTTGTTGAGTAAAAAAAGCACAGTGAGCAGAAAATTTCTATAAATGAAACTGTAAGACGCTGTTTATTCAATGCAGTGAAAATATGCAGCATCAAAACCTTACTAAAAACTCATCGTAGGCATACAGCCTTAAATACTATTTGAATACAGTAGCTGTATTGTTGATTTATTTGATGGTAGGGAATGAAAAGGAAGCAGGTTATCTTTTGTGACTGGGTTGGAAAGTAAATAGGACACCACACCCAGTCCCAGGGTGACATGAGAATATTAGGATAAGGGTCATAATGATTGCTACCTTTGTATTAAAAATATACAAAACTCAAAATGACATATTCTCTAGACTTTATAAGTAACACAGCATAGGATCCCAGTACAAATATCGTAGCAGATCCCCATAATATGGCATCCACGGCTTAAATGGCTAATCTTGTCTTCAAAAACTTATCTTGTAGCCACTGGGCAGGTGCAGAAGGGTGTATTTTTGGTCCAAGTGTGATCCAACAAAACATTGAGCCAATGTCCGTCTATGGGGCTGTGCACATGTCCAACTTTTTCTTCAGACAAATTCTGTCCATGGTATAAATTGCTGCATGCCCTAGTTTAATCTGTCCGTGAGTCCATGGAAAACATCGAACTGTACTCAGATGACATTGGTTGGAAAGCAGTCATCAGACATTTTGATTTGTGATTCTTATGCATGACACAGCATAACCAATATATCACTGATCCCTGACCCTATAGGTATATGCTGGATTAAACTCCATTCATTTATGCATTTTTGTACTCACACTAAGGCTACATTCACATGACCGTTCCATTTTTGCGGTCTGCAAAAAATGGTCCATTTTTTTCACGGATGCATCCGTGTAGCATCCGTGTGGCATCCGTGTGCCTTCCGTTTTTTTGCGGACCGCAAAAAATGGAAGCAGCTAGAAGGATAAATAAATGGGTAGATATAGAGATGGATAGATAGATATAGCGACAGAGAGATAGAGGGATTGATGGATGAGTGAATGAATAGAGGGATAGATAGACAGACAGAAAGATAGATAGATACATAATAGATGAGAAAGACATATATAATGTCCCACCCCCCTGTATATTCTAAGCTGGTACCATTTAGTGACTTTCATGTAGCACTAAAGGGTGCTTAGCCTTGTATGTAGCCAAAAAATAAATAATTAAAAAAAAACGACGTAGAGTTCCCCCTATCTTTTGTAGCCAGCTAGGTTAAAGCAGACGGCTGCAGCCTGCAAACCACAGCTGGCAGCTTCACCTTGGCTGGTAATCCAAAACAGAGGGCACCCTACGCTGTTATTTTAAATTAAATAAATAATTTAAAACAAAAAACGTGGGGTGCTCCCCAAATTGGATCACCAGCCAAGGTAAAGCGGACAGCTGTGGTCTGGTATTCTCAGACTAGGGAGGTCTACCATTATTAGACACTTCACAGCCTAAAAATAGCAGGCCACAGCCGCCCCAGAAGTGGCGCATCCATTAGATGCGCCAATCCTGGCGCTTTGCCCTATCTCATCCCGTTGCCCTGGTGTGGTGGCAAACGGGGTAATATATGGGGTTGATGCCAGATGTGTAATGTCACCTGGCATCAAGCCCTGGGGTTAGTGATGTCACGGCGTCTATCAGATACCCGATATCACCAACCCAGTCAGTAACTAAAAAAAAAATTAGACAACAAAAAAAGTTTTATTTGAAAAAACACTCCCCAAAACATTCCCTTTTTCATCAATTTATTGAAAAGAACAATCAAATCCTTGTCCGGTGTAATCCAATAAGGGGGTCTCATGACGATCCATACTATAGTCACTGTCCCAGTCAATGAAGAACACAATGTTCCCCATTGGCTTGGAGAGTAGTGCAGTGACCTGAGCTAACATCAATAGGTCAGCCCAGGTCACTGCAGAGGATCACGAGCGCTGCTGTCAGAAGCTTAGATGA
Source organism: Anomaloglossus baeobatrachus (assembly GCF_048569485.1). Taxonomy (NCBI): domain Eukaryota; kingdom Metazoa; phylum Chordata; class Amphibia; order Anura; family Aromobatidae; genus Anomaloglossus; species Anomaloglossus baeobatrachus. The sequence continues at coordinate 249,495,503 of NC_134358.1, forward strand.
GATCATTACCTGCTGTGACGATCTCCTGCACTCCTGACGTCAGCGCTGTCACTGACTTCTATGCCCGCCGCGTTCTCAGCAGTTTCGCGGGAGACCGTAACGTCACCGCTAGTAACAGTCTGGGGCCGCCCGCGAGAGGTGATGTGAGAACGCGGCGGCATAGAAGGCAGTGACAGGGCTGACATCAGGAGTGCAGGAGATCGTCACAGCAGGTAATGATCTCATCTAACCTTCTGACAGCAGAGCTCGTCATCCCCGCGGCTGCCCGCACTGCAGTGGGAGAAGCTGCTGATACTGCAGTGTGGGCAGACACTGACACACTGCAGTGCAGGCAGCCGCGGGGCTGGCAGGGAGCGGGACACAGACTGCACGGGCACCTGATGGAGGTCACACAGAAGTGCTTCCAGGGATTTTGCAGGCCCATTGACTTGTATTGAGTCACCGTCCGTTATTACGGAACAAAATAGGACATGTTCCATAATAACAGAACGGACATACGGCATCCGATGTGTCTTTTTGTAGGATCAGATGCATATGAAAGTTCTTCCGTGTGCCATCCGATACTACACAAAAGACATTGAAAAGATGGTCCTGTCCGTGGTTCCAGAAAATAAAGTAGGAACTGACCAGGACAGACGGAAAGGTCATGTGAATGAGCCCTAAACTACAGATATCTGTGACATTATTTGTTAGTATCTAATAGAAATTCTCTATATTTTAATATATGTACAATTTAGACCAATGAATTTTAAAACTATGGCCTAGCACCATAACTGTTTTTAATCCGGCACATATAGCATTGGCCAATATATCTGTTATGTGCTAACGACGAAGGGATAGAGTTGAAAATGCGTTTGTTTTTAGACATACCTTTGTAAGATATATACTGTCATAAATAATATATAATGATGATTATGTATAATGTTTTATAACATACCGTCATGAGTTATTCAGATCAAAGGCTGGGTGCACTGGAACACTGCTTGAACCCCATCCTTCCCCGCTGTGATCGAACAGGTAATTGAAGCATGTTATGTGATCGAGATCTAGAGCAGATATGGATTGTATGTACAGAGTAATTAACTAGTTGATAGTTGTTGGAGGGACAAACTTTGACTGTGTACATCCTAATCACCAAAGTGTTGCTAAGCAATGCAAGGCGTGAGATACTGGCAGACACTACAACTCCATATAAGTACTGCCATCTCCGGTGGAGATGGAAGTACCATATTTTCCATGCCATATCTATAAGATATGAGTTTGACACAATCTATGGACATATATATGATTGGGGGACATATTCTCATCTATGGGTGAAATTACAAAAGTTTTGGTAGCTGGCAACTCACAGGAGTGCAGTATCTCCCTGGATTATGGATATGTCATAATCTAGAATAGATTGAATAGAATACTTGAGCATGTTCGTTACAATGATGGTCATATTATTTTTCTTAGGAGGTTGCTGGGAAAAAAATATTACCTGCAACAGGAATGAGGACTAAAACTGGATTAGTGAATCTAATCAGCCGTCCTGTTATCTAAGCAGAGGAAAGAGTTAGGTTTCTGGTGAAAACCTACCATCTTGCCTACCAAATATCATTGTCAGACACCAGATTAAATGAGTGTTGCAGTACTCTCTATATTTCCAGCTGCGTTCTCCTCCTTGCCAGCTCTTATGATTCAAATTTGTAAGATGTATCTATATTTAATCCCTTTTATTTTATACTGTTTTTACCTGTATGTATATCTTTTTTTTCACAGAAAAGAAATTTACTCCTAAAATACATATTTTATTGAGGTACAAAGTTAAAAGGTAAAAAAGGAAAAAACTCCCAAAACAAGCAAAATATAGAGAACGACCACTATCCAAAAAAGGAGAGGGGTATGGTGAAAGAAAACATCTGGTTAAAAGTGAACCAGTAGGTGATATATCTGGATAAGGATAATTATACCACAATACTGATTAACTTATGCTAATATCTCCATATCCAAATTAAACACAAGTTACCACTACCAGACAATCACCCTCAAAAACATTCAAACCAGTTGATATTACAATAGTCGGACATGGAAAATATTGTCACAGGTCTGTCAGCCAGTCAGTTCAGTCTATGATACATAATCATCGATCACTTTGAGTCAAAAATCAGATTTGAGCATCCCCAAAGGAGTTGGGGAGCGAGATAACATCAAGAAAAAAAAACAACACGTTTCACCTCTCAGAAGAGTTTCATCAGGGGTATATATATATATATATAGCCAATGTATGTTAAGCGCTGTGGAATCAATAGCGCTATATAAATCAATAAAATTATTATTAATTATTATATATATATATATATATGGAATAGAAAATTTAGGTACTCATACATAGGTATATTCGTTCTCTCATAACAACAGAGGTTCTATAATATGGGATCACCAAAAAAGTTATCTGAGGATAATAGGCTAGGTGCTTCTGATGTATCAACACCCAGGTGCTCCTTTATAACATAGCTGCTGGATTAGGAGGCCTCTTTTGCTGGAAGGTCCATTATCATCTCATCTCCATTAAGTAGCGTTCAAAAATATCATAAATCCACGGTAGCAACCAAACGGTGGTATTTCATTTCCCATAGGGCTTGTGACCTGAAAAGACACATGACATTTATGGATCTCCAGAAGGAGTAATAAATAGAGTGAACATGCAGGGATATCCGGAGGCTTACACACATATAAATGTATTCAATGGAAGCTGACAACACAGCTAACAATCTGTGCACATCATAAGTCCTGTAAAAAAGAAACCAATGTGGTCCGAATATATTTACAGAGTTCTTGGCCAGAGACAGATGGAAGCCCAACCACCATTTAAGATCATAAAAAGATCAGTCAAACCTGGCTAGCAAATGAACCACAGATCCCATACCGTGCAAGATGGATAGTAATAAAATAAAGAAAACACAGTATGTGAGAATAATAAAAAAAAAAAAATTATATATATATATATATATATATATATATATATATATATATCTATAAAAGTAAAAATATATGTATACCTCACTATTTGCTGTATATCAGATCGGATACCAAAAGTACACAGATAACAGATGTCCTATATGTCCAGTGAGACTTTGCTGCAAATAAAACCTCTGTGAGAATAAAGCAATCCTCCCAGCTCCTAGCAGTAACAAATAAGAAGCACATACCATAGACCGAGATGCTGTAGCTCCAGTGTCTGTCCTCAAAGTGGCCCATAGCCACATCCCCCCCAGGCGTCCTTTAAATAGATCTCACTAGGCGAAAAGTTCCACCCATACACAGGTGATTCGTGTGAGTCTTCAGATACCATAGTTACTACACATTGATAGGAGGCAGTGTGTCTATAAGCATGCGTTCCACCGTGAGGCCCACAGAAATCAGATGCAGCCCGCCTCCTATGTAAACACAAACATACTTCATCCGGCACATATTGATATATAGGGGACACCTCCAAAGAGTGCGCTCCATACCTGTGTTACCCCGGTAGAATACTTCTGTGTCACCGTGCCATAAAGATATAGCTGGTCGCACATCCAGAAGTGCGCTTTCCACCGTGAAGCGCACAAAAGCGGAACTGACGCATTCCTTCCACTATGTGCACCCATCTCAAATGCAGGAGCGCTACCAGAAGTGACATATCGGGTGTTTCGCGGAAAAAGGGCCCCACATCGACGCCTCTCAAAGATCTATTTGGAAAGCACATATCATGCGTTCCTATCAAATGAAGGAAAGAGACCCCCTACTTTCCCAAAACAGGATCTATACCCGAAATACTCTAGAGCGCACAGTTCCTATTAGAAACATAAGGACACAATAAGAAGGTGTATGCTTCCAGATTTATAAATAATTTCTTCCCCACCTCACGGGGGGGGGCTTAAAAATCCTCCCAGACCCCAAGTTGGGGAAAGATGTACTATAATAGAACAAGGAAAGAGTGGCCAGATAAAAGTTATGCCATTTCCTCCTGTAGTATAACTATACTGAGCCAGAGAAAAGGGATAAGGAGGTCAAAATAGGTTAAGACATACTTTCCCATCATTAAAACAAAAAAATAAAAAAATGCAGAGGGACGAGATATAATCCTCTGCAAAAAAGGAGCCCCATGGAGGAAAATCGCAGATAGAATTCCTTAAATAAGGACAAAATCTATAATATAGCCTAAAATCCAAATGGATCAATGGGCTTACTCAGGCAAATTATGTCAGGAAAAAAATATGTTGGACAAAGTACAGGGCCAAGGAAAAAGGTAGGAGGTATCGTCCTGAGATGAGTTTACATATTGTCAAATGTGGGTGTCTTTGAAACATGAATTTTTACAGGAAGCATGAGTAAGAAATGTGTTCATCTAAACCCTCTGGGTTCACCGTACAAAGCCGGTGAATCCATTTTGCCTCCTTCTGCAGAATAATTTTATTCCAATCCCCCCTCTTGCAGGTGGATCAACCACCTCAATGACACAAAATTTAAAGGACTCCAGGCTACCCTCATGTATCGTTTTGACATGTCGAGCAATGGGAGTATCTCTTTCATTGCGAATATCTCCTACATGGTCCCCGATTCGCCTTCTATACTCCATTTTTGTTTTTCCTATGTACTCGAGTTTACATGTACATTTAAAAAGATAGATGACTCCAGTGGTCTTACAGTTTGTAAAGTGTCGCATAGTATACATTTTCAGTGTTACCTCGCTGAAAAAAGTTTTGGAGATCTGCACATATTTGCAAAAATTACAATTACCACAACGAAAGGTTCCATTGCTCCTCTTATCCAGCCAGGTACCCATTGGTTTGGGGGGGCCGATATTCACTGTGTACCAACTGGTCCCTTATGTTTCTACCTCTCCGATAGGTAATTTTAGGTGACACTGGCAAAAGGTCCCTCAAATCTGGATCAGCTCTCAGTATCCTCCAGTGTCTGTTCAAGATTTTACATACTGCAAAAGCATGGCTATCATATCTCCCAATTATATGAACTTCCAAAGATCCTTCTTTATTTCTTGGGGTGAGAAGTCTGTTTCTTGGGGTCCCAATAGCATTGTTAAATGCATCGCTCAAAGCTTTTGGAGGGTAGCCCCTATCCAGAAAGCGACTCCTTAAGTTCCCTGCTTGCTGAAAAAAAGTCGCATCTGTAGAGCAGTTACGCCTTACCCTAAGGTATTGTCCCTTAGGGATCCCAGTTTTTGAACTGGTGGGATGTGGCTTCTCCAGTGTAGGAGACAGTTTGTGGCAGTCGGCTTGCGATAAGTAGTTGTGGTCAGTTGCCCTCCACTATTCCTCTTGATAGTGACATCCAGAAAGTTAATCTCGGATTTTTGGCATTCCGAGGTAAATTTCAGGCCTAGGTTGTTATGGTTGTTGTCATTCATAAACTGATCAAAAAGGCTCTGACCACCCTACCATAGGAGGAGGATGTTGTCAATGTAACGCCCCCAGAAAAGAATATGGAGGCTCCACCATGACTCATCCTCCTCCGTCCTGAAAATAACTGTGTCCTCCCAACAGCCCAGGAGCAAATTAGCATAGGTTGGGGCCACCGCACTCCCCATTGCTGTGCCCCTGAGCTGATGGTAGAACTTTCCGTTAAATGAGAAATAGTTATGTCAGTATGAATTTTAATAGTTGAATTATAAATTCATTGTGTTTCTGACAATGGATGTCTCTACTGACCAGATAATTGCCAACTGCCTCCAAGCCTGAAAAATGGGGAATACTGCTATACAGGGCCTCTACATCAATAGAGGCCAGGCAGACCCCATCTTCTAAAACAATCCCATCCAGTTTGCATAGAATATCCATCGTATCCCTCAGATACGACGATAAGGCTGTAACAAATTTTCTCAAGATTTTATCGAGATATATACTACAATTTTGTGTTAGAGAGTTGATCCCTGATACTATAGGGCGACCCCACAGAGAGGTCAAGCCCTTATAGACTTTGGGTAGCCCGTAGAACACAGGTGTTATTGGAAATTTTATTGACATAAAGTCCTTTTCATTCTTAGAGATGACCTTGTTGAGCAGGGCCGTATCCAGAATACCCTCTAGCTAATTTCTAAAGGCACTTGGAGGATCTCTGCGGAGGACCGTGTAAGTATTAGTATCTTTCAGAAGATCCAGGCACATTTGGGTATATAGTTCATTATTCAGAATTACCAGATTTCCCCCTTTATGGGGGAAATCTACGGTAAGGTCTTAGAATATCCCTCAAGAACACCTTACCGCATGTTACAAGGACAACCTCAGATTATGGTGGGAAGTACAGTCCCTACAAAACTATATTAAAAATAAGATAGTACCTAAGGGACTTAGACTGAACATTACCCCTGCGAAAAGGGCTAGATCAAATGAGGTTTTAGCTAAATGGGAAAAAGAGCTGACAGAGAGCTCTATCCATTTTATGAATATCCTTCTTGAAGAGGAACAGATTACACTAGATCGAACAACTAAGAAATTAGCAGAACTAACACTCTTTCCTTGTTCTATTATAGTACATCTTTCCCCAACTTGGGGTCTGGGAGGATTTTTAAGCCCCCCACCCACCCCCGTGAGGTGGGGAAGAAATTATTTATAAATTTGGAGGCATACACCTTCTTATTGTGTCCTTAAGTTTCTAATAGGAACTGTGCACTCTAGAGTATTTCGGGTATAGATCTCGTTTTGGGAAAGTAGGAGGTTTCTTTCCTTCATTTGATAGGAACGCATGTTATGTGCTTTCCAAATGGAACTTTGAGAGGCGTCGATGTGGGGCCCTTTTTCCGCGAAACACCCGATATGCCACTTCTGGTAGCACTCCTGCATTTGAGATGGGTGCACATAGTGGAAGGAATGCGTCAGTTCCGCTTTTGTGCAGTTCACGGTGGAACGCGCACTTCCGGATGTGCGACCAGCTATATCTTTATGGCACGGTGACACAGAAGTTTTCTATCGGGGTAACACAGGTATGGAGCGCACTCTTTGGAGGCGTCCCCTATATATCAATATGTGCCGGATGAAGTATGTTTGTTTTTACATAGGAGGCGGGCTGTATCTGATTTTTGTGTGCCTCACGGTGGAACGCACGCCTATGGACACACTGCCTCCTATCAATGTGTAGTAACTATGGTATCTGAAGACTCACACGAATCACCTGTGTATGGGTGGAACTTTTCGCCTAGTGAGATCTATTTAAAGGAAGCCTGGGGGGGGATGTGGCTATGGGCCACAGACACTGGAGCTACAGCAACTCGGTCTATGGTATGAGCTTCTTATTTGTTACTGCTAGGAGCTGGGAGGATTGCTTTATTCTCACGGAGGTTTTATTTGCAGCAAAGTCTCACTGGACATATAGGACATCTGTTATTTGTGTACTTTTGGTATCCGATCTGATATACAGCAAATAGTGAGGTATATATATATATTTATATATATATATATTTTTTTTTTTATTCTCACATATTGTGTTTTCTTTATTTTATTACTATTCATCTTGCACGGTATGGGATCTGTGGTCCATTTGATAGCCAGGTTTGACTGATCTTTTTATGATCTTAAATGGTGGTTGGGCTTCCATCTGTCTCTGGCCAAGAACTCTGTAAAAATATTGGGACCACATTGGTTTCTTTTTTACAGGACTTATGATGTGCACACATTGTTAGCTGTGTTGTCAGCTTCCATCGAATACATTTATATGTGAGTAAGCCTCCGGATATCCCTGCATGTTCACTCTATTTATTACTCCTTCTGGAGATCCATAAATGTCATGTGTCTTTTCAGGTCACAAGCCCTATGGAAAATAAAATACCACCGTTTGGCTGCTACCGTGGATTTATGATATTTTTAAACTCTACTTAATGGAGATGAGATGATAATGGACCTTCCTGCAAAAGAGGCCTCCTAATCCAGAAGCTATGTTATAAAGGAGCACCCTGGGTGTTGATACATCAGAAGCACCTAGCCTATTATCCTCAGATAACTTTTTTGGTGGTCCCATATTATAGAACCTCTGTTGTTATGAGAGAATGAATATACCTATCTATGAGTACCTACATTTTCTATGCCATGTATATATATATATATACCCCTGATGAACCACTTCTGAGAGGTGAAACGTGTTGGTTTTTTTTCTTGATGTTATCTCGCTCCCCAACTCCTTTGGGGATGCTCAAATCTGATTTTTGACTCAATGTGATCGATGATTATGTATCATAGACTGAACTGACTGGCTGACAGACCTGTGACAATATTGTCCATGTCAGACTATTGTAATATCAACTGGTTTGAATGTTTTTGAGGGTGATTGTCTGGTAGTGGTAACTTGTGTTTAATTTGGATATGGAGATATTAGCATAAGTTAATCAGTATTGTGGTATAATTATCCTTATCCAAATATATCACCTACTGGTTAACTTTCAAACAGCTGGTTTTTTTCACCATACCCCTCTCCTTTTTTGGATAGTGGTCGTTCTCTATATTTTGCTTGTTTTGGGAGTTTTTCCATTTTTTACCTTTTAACTTTGTACTTCAATAAAATATGTATTTTAAGAGTAAATTTCTTTTCTGTGATTAATTTTCTGTTTGATTTCTCCAATCTACCGATTTCTGTGAGAATACGTATGTATATCTTTTTATTATTTCATCTTTTGTAACTTTTTTGAGCACTATATTCTGTATATAATATGTAAAATGTAATGTTTGTTCCTTGCTGCCTTAAATGTACCCAGAAACCCCGAAGAGGGTTGGTATAGCTTGGTTATTTTACCCTGTGTATGCCAAGGTGCAATAATTCACTTTTACATTGTAAAAGTGAATTATAGCTCACACATAAACTGCAGTGTGATCCAACAAGTTAGAACTTCAGTCACTGTGTAAGAACAGGACCAGAGCAGTACTGGAAACTAGGGAAGACCGTGATCAGTATGTTATTGCATTTACATTACACAACACACATATTTCAACAAGTTTATGCAAAATGGAAATGGAAATGCTTTTTTTTAATCTACACATAAGACATTTCTAAAAACTGCCGAATCAGGGTAATATACCGTCTCAGGCAAAAGTTTGGACACACCTGTTCATGCAATTGATTTCTTTATTCCTATTGGAATGTACATATTATAGATTTAGAATGGAAGCAAAACCACAAAATCATACATATAGAAAAAAGGGAGTAAAGAAACTTACTGTATGCTGTTTTTTCCTGCCGATGCCCTTTGTATGTGTCACAAACCACCGGGGGGGTCACTCAGAAATCCCCCGCGCTGGCTACCAGTACGTTACAATCGGGGGGTAACAAGTGGGGGTCACCCCTCCTTTATACCTCCCGACCGACAGACAGAGCACGTGACGCGCTCTCTAGCGCCCCTCTTATAGTCAGGCCAATTATGGAATTGCCCGACAATAAGCAAGGAGGCCGCTATACTACTTATGCCGATTATTGAAGGGTCCCCGGTGAGAGTAAGGTATATATTCCCCCGACCTCCGCGGGCAGAATATATAAAATCTCCCCGAATCTCACTGGCCTCCCCACAATAATCCTTGGCACAATTCGCTGCCACCAACCGATTTACGGTAACTATTAGCCGAACACACAGACGTGGGATTCAAGATCGAGATAACAGAACAGCCCAAGATTAATTATATAATTTAATCAGCCTAAAGCACACTAGAACTACAATATATACAATAGGGAATCTACAGAATATACATATGTCAGAGTACAGTTACAATCAAAGCATGGGTTACAAACAGGCATACACAGTTCCAGCAGTTACCTTGTTGCGTCTGGCCACAGGGGGGCGCTGTAGACCAGGTTTCTAGGATCCTTCCCACAGATGTTTCCTACACGTGCCCCCAGCGAAAAGAACACTGGAAAAATGGCCGAAGTAGGGTTATCAACCTGGGCAAATCCAGGTCTCCTCCTACCTTCGTGACCTCACAGGGAGCACTGCTCCACCCCTGGCTTGAGTTATGGACAATATCCCAACATGGAATATGGGCCATAACTTTGCCTGGGAGCGTCGTAGGCGGACGCCAACGCTCTCATTGTGACAGTTATGAATTTAGCTACAGAACGAGGGGACTCATGACCTGTCTGCCAGTTCCCCATTGGCTGATATCACGCCTGGGGCATTTCCCAATGTCCTGCTCCCATAAAAAGGGTGTGCCGGCATCGTCCGCATGCAGAGACACCATTTTTATGGTTGCCATATTTATCGGAAATATGGCTTGCGAGATATGAACCATTTTTTACTGGAGTCGTTCTGTCTGGCTATTTCCATAGCCTTGCTAACTAGCTAGCAGCTCCTACTACAGGGTGACGGCAGGGAGTCATCCTGTGTCCATTGTTCCCACACCACCTAATTTCCATATCACAGGACATGGCCATGGAGGTGTAAGTGGAACACTGAGAACAAGAAGGGAGGGGGCACTGCCAGGGAGTGATGAGGGATTATGACTGGAGTCATAATTCATCTTCATATCCCGGGATTTGCCTCACACCTCCCTCCTTTTGAGGGCGCTAGGGGGCAGCACACTCCGGTGTTCCCCCGTGCGCCCGTCCGCGACCTCTCCTTGTCGGGACAGCCCGTCTGCGTTACCGTGGTCACGGCCCCTTTTGTGGCGAATGGTGAAGTTGTATTGCTGGAGCACAAGGCTCCATCGCAACAATCGCCCATTCGTCCCAGAGACGGTGTGCAACCAGCTGAGGGGATTGTGGTCCGTCTCCACGATGAAGTGGCGCCCGTATAGATAGGGTTGCAGACGCTGCAGGGCCCACACTATGGCCAGGCACTCCTTCTCCATCGTGGAATAGGCAACTTCCCTTGGTAACAGCTTCCTGCTCAGGTACAAGACTGGGTGCTCTTGGCTCGCAGAGTCCACCTGGCTGAGCACCGCACCGAGGCCGAAGTCACTGGCGTCGGTCTGTACTACAAACGGCCGCGTGAAGTCGGCTGCCTGTAGCACGGGCGGGCTGGACAGGGCGTCCTTTAGGGCCCGGAAGGCTGTCTCGCAGTCCATTGTCCAATCGACTGCAGAGGGCAGCTTCTTCTTGGTGAGGTCCGTCAAGGGCTTTGCCAGGCTACTATAGCATGGAACAAACCTCCTATAGTACCCAGCGGTCCCCAAGAAGGACATCACCTGCTTCTTGGTCCTGGGGGTGGGCCAGGATGCGATGGCTTCCACTTTCTCAGGCTCGGGCTTCAGTGTTCTCCCACCTACCCGGTGACCGAGGTACTGGACCTCGCTCATGGCCAGCTGACACTTTCCCGGCTTGATGGTCAAACCTGCCCGGTGGATCCGCCTGAGCACCTGTGCTAGATGCTCTAGGTGGTCCTCCCAGGTGGGACTGAAGACGGCAATGTCATCCAGGTACGCGGCCGCGTACCCTTCAAGTCCCTTGAGCAGGGTGTTGACCATCCGCTGGAAAGTGGCAGGGGCATTCCTCATCCCGAATGGCATCACCGTGGACTCGTACAGTCCAAATGGGGTAATAAAGGCAGAGCGTTCCCTGGCCTTGCGAGTCAGGGGGATCTGCCAATATCCCCGGCTCAGATCCATGATGGTCAGGTACTGAGCCCCGGCCAACTGATCGAGCAGGTCATCGATGCGTGGCATCGGGTACGCATCGGCGACCGTGACCGCATTGAGCCCCCTGTAGTCCACGCAGAACCGAGTGGTTCGGTCCTTCTTAGGGACGAGGACTACAGGCGAGGCCCAAGCGCTGTTGGATGCCTGGATCACCCCCAGCTTCAGCATCTCGTCAATCTCCTGGCGCATGTGTTGCTGCACCTCCAGGGAGACCCGATATGCTGAACGCCGGATCGGGGGATGATCCCCAGTGTCCACGTGATGGACAGCCAAGTCAGTCCTTCCGGGCTGGTTGGTAAACAACCCCCGGAAGGGGTGTAGGGTGGCCCACAGCTGGGACCGTTGGTCCTCCAAGAGCTGGTGGCCAACCTCCACATCCTCAATGGATCCGCCTGCCCTAACCTGGGCTAGCATATCCAAGAGGGTTTCCGCTTCTCCCTCCTCGGGCAGGTTGCACACGGGGAGCGCACATGCCTCCCGCTCATGATGTGCCTTCATCATGTTCACATGGAAGGGCTTCCGCCTTCCACGGGCAGGGTCCAGGGTGACCAGGTACGTTACAGGGTTGAGCTGCTGGTACACGAGGTATGGGCCTTCCCAGGCTGCCTGAAGCTTGTCCTGTGGTACGGGGACCAGTACCCACACCTTTTGACCCACTTGGTAGGTCCTCTCACAAGCGTTCTGGTCGTACCAACGCTTCTGATCGGCCTGGGCTTGAGCCATATTGTCGTGTACCAGTTGCGTCAAGGCCTGCATTTTGTCCCGGAAGCGCATGACATACTCGATAACCGACACTCCAGGGGTGGCCAAATCCCCTTCCCAAGCCTCTTTCACCAGAGCCAGGGGGCCCCGCACACGTCGCCCGTACAGGAGCTCAAACGGTGAGAATCCTGTTGAGGCCTGTGGAACCTCCCGGTAAGCAAATAACAGGTGTGGGAGATACCGCTCCCAGTCACGCCCATGGGAGTCGACCAACATCTTAAGCATCTGCTTTAAGGTGCCATTGAACCGCTCGCACAGGCCATTAGTCTGTGGATGGTACGGGCTGGCCACCAGATGTCGCACCTGGACTTGCTTACAGAGGGCCTCCATCAGCTGGGACATGAATTGGGTCCCCCGGTCAGTGAGCATTTCCTGGGGAAAACCCACTCGGGAGAAAATCTCCAGCAATGCGGTGGCCACCTTGTCAGCCCGAATGGACGACAAGGCCACTGCTTCTGGGTACCGGGTGGCATAGTCCACTACCGTCAGTATGAAGCGTTTCCCGGAGCTGCTGGGGATGGCCAGCGGGCCGACCAGATCCACAGCCACCCTCCTGAAAGGCTCATCGATGATGGGCAGAGATACCAGTGGGGCTTTGGGGCGTGGCCCCGCCTTCCCCACTCTCTGACAGGTTTCACACGAACGGCAGTAGGCAGCCACATCGGCCCCCATTTTTGGCCAGTAGAAATGCTGGTTCAACCTGGCCTTGGTCTTAGCGATCCCTAGGTGTCCGGCCATCGGAATCTCATGTGCGATCCGCAACAACTCCGTCCGGAACGGATAGGGTACCACCAACTGTCGGTCCCTGGGCCACGCCTCCGGTGAACCCTGCTGGACCGTGGCCCGGTACAGCCGTCCTTGGTCCCAGACCACTCGCTCCGGGTCCGAGTCCGAGGGAGGCTGTGCCGCCTGCTCCTTAAGAGCTTTCAGGCTGTCGTCAGCTTCTAACGCTGCCTGAAACCCCTGACTAGATGTGGCCAGAATCGACGAGACTGTCACATCTTCAGTCAGTACCCCGGGACCTGTGTCCTGGCCTCCACCTGACTCGGCTGCCACTTGGTCAGAAGGGGAAGAGCTATCGGACGTCCGGGAGGCCCCTTGGCTTCCAGCACTCCCACTGCGGGTGACAGCGGCCACAGCCGCTGCGACCGTGGGTCGTGCCTGCTCCTCCTCCGTTCCTGACCAAGTCGCCGGTTCAGGCAGACCTACCTGGCTTCCTGACACCCCGGTTGTGGGGGAACCATGCACCGAGATCTTACCTGGGAGCACTTCCGCTCCTGGACCGGCCCCAATCTCACCTGCCTGTTCCCCTCCTGCAGCAACAGAACCCCGCTGTGAAATCTCTGGGGACCCCACATTTGCTGTGGTAGCCCCCACCCCACACACTGGTCCTCCCCCTGCAGCACCCTGCTCTCTGCTTATCCCTGCAGAGGGCAACAGATCCCAGCTCACAGGCTGGTTACTTGTAGAGGCATTGTCACACCTTTCTCTGACCCCCTCCCCTGTCACAGCTGCAGCTGCGTGTGTGTCTATGGTGTCTGTGCAAGCAGAAATATCAGAGTTCACTCCCTCCTCCCTTACATCATTCATAGATAACACATTAACATTGTCCGGAGGCATGTCAGTACTGGCTGAAGGTTCAGCCCTTGGTTGGGGCCCAAACTGGGAGGTTATCTGCCCCAAATCTGTCCCAAGTAGCACGTTTGCAGGGATCCGATCAGTTACCCCCACCTCCCTCACCCCTCGCCCTGCGCCCCAGTCCACATAAATGTCAGCAACAGGCAGCGCCGGGTCAGTGCCTCCAATCCCGGAGACAGCGAGGGTTTTTCCAGGGATCAAGTCTTGGGGGGACACCATCTCAGGCCGCACCAGAGTCACCTCCGAGGCGCTGTCTCGCAGTCCTATGGTCACAGACCGGCCGACGGTGACAGGTTGGAAGCTGTCCAGGGACCTACCACCACCCCCACCCACACAATACACCTTGGGCGGCCCTTGGGACGGGGACGGAGCCGGGGCCTTGGGACGCTGAGGGCACATGGCCTTGAAGTGTCCAGGTAGGTTGCACTGGTGGCACCGTCTTGGCTCTGCCACGGGCCTGGAGAGGGGAGTTGAGGGGGACACCCCCTGCAGTCTAGGGGCAGGTGGGGCAGTCGCAGAGTTCATCTTACCCCCTCTCCAGGTGCTGCTGGTGGCTGCTCTCCTGGCTTCAGGAGCCCGATTGTTGGTGTAGTCATCGGCCAGGGCAGCTGTAGCCGTGGACCCCTTTGGCTTCTGGTCTCGGATGAACTGGCGGAGATCCTCAGGGCAGTTCCACAAGAGTTGCTCCGTGATGAACAAGTCCAGGATCTCCGGTCCGGTGGAAAGCTGCAGGCCTTGGGTCCAGTGGTCGGCAGCTCGGGCAAGTGCCCGCCGGTGGTCAGCCCAGGAGTCCTTTGGTCCCTTCTGCAGGGTCCGGAACTTCTTGCGGTAGGACTCCGGAGTGAGGTTGTACTGTTGGATCAGGGCCCGCTTGATGGTGTCGTAGCCCTGATCTGCCTCAGCAGGCAAGTCCCCAAGGATATCCAGGGCCTTACCCCTTAAACGGGGGGTCAGGTATTTGGCCCACTGGTCCTTGTTCAGATGGTGCTGCAAGCAAGTCCGTTCAAAAGCAGTCAAGAAAGAGTCCAAGTCTCCATCCTTCTCCAGCACTGGGAAGTCCTCAACACGGACCTTTGGAAGTTTGGTGTCTTGAAGGTCACGTGTGGCTGATGAGGGCCGGAGCTGAGCTAGCTGCAGCTGGTAGTCACGCTCTGCCTGGCGCTCTTCACGCGCTGCCTGCCGCTCCGCAGCCTCAGCCTCACGCGCTGCTTGCCGCTCTGCCCTGCGCTCTGCCAGGAGTCCCTTGTAGCCCTCCTGGTCTCCAGCCTGGAGAAGGGCCATAGCCATTTGAAGAAGGCTATCCGAGCCTCCCAGGCTCGGTGGAATGGCACGTGGTGATCTGCGGCCCGCTGCGGAGCCCGGTGATTCACTGTCCATTGCAGAGCGGAGGGCTGGCATCTGGCTCGTTGAGGACCCTTGGGTGAGCTGCTCCTCATCTTGTCCATAATTGCCAGCTTGTGCGCTGTCCTCTGCAGGACGGTTCTCTGGCGTCGAGCTCCTGGAGGACTCGTGGGCAACCTCCTCATTACTGCCCACAGCACCGTCCTCCCTCTCTTCGGCTCCTGCTTTAGCATTGGCCAGTTGCCTAGCTCTGCTCCTGGTGCCATCAGCCATTCTTGCAGACTTTTGGTCACTGACACAGAACTGACACCTGATGCCTCCACACACCTTACAGTATCTGCACTCTGACACTCTAGTGTTGAGCTAGTCTGAAGACCCCAGCAGCCACAGCTGCTGCAGGCAGTCTTTAGTGTCTGGGAGTATGGGTCTCACACTCACACACACTATTATCTCGATCCCACCGCTATGCCACCAATATGTCACAAACCACCGGGGGGGTCACTCAGAAATCCCCCGCGCTGGCTACCAGTACGTCACAATCGGGGGGTAACAAGTGGGGGTCACCCCTCCTTTATACCTCCCGACCGACAGACAGAGCATGTGACGCGCTCTCTAGCGCCCCTCTTATAGTCAGGCCAATTATGGAATTGCCCGACAATAAGCAAGGAGGCCGCTATACTACTTATGCCGATTATTGAAGGGTCCCCGGTGAGAGTAAGGTATATATTCCCCCGACCTCCGCGGGCGGAATATATAAAATCTCCCCGAATCTCACTGGCCTCCCCACAATAATCCTTGGCACAATTCGCTGCCACCAACCGATTTACGGTAACTATTAGCCGAACACACAGACGTGGGATTCAAGATCGAGATAACAGAACAGCCCAAGATTAATTATATAATTTAATCAGCCTAAAGCACACTAGAACTACAATATATACAATAGGGAATCTACAGAATATACATATGTCAGAGTACAGTTACAATCAAAGCATGGGTTACAAACAGGCATACACAGTTCCAGCAGTTACCTTGTTGCGTCTGGCCACAGGGGGGCGCTGTAGACCAGGTTTCTAGGATCCTTCCCACAGATGTTTCCTACACGTGCCCCCAGCGAAAAGAACACTGGAAAAATGGCCGAAGTAGGGTTATCAACCTGGGCAAATCCAGGTCTCCTCCTACCTTCGTGACCTCACATGGAGCACTGCTCCACCCCTGGCTTGAGTTATGGACAATATCCCAACATGGAATATGGGCCATAACTTTGCCTGGGAGCGTCGTAGGCGGACGCCAACGCTCTCATTGTGACAGTTATGAATTTAGCTACAGAACGAGGGGACTCATGACCTGTCTGCCAGTTCCCCATTGGCTGATATCACGCCTGGGGCATTTCCCAATGTCCTGCTCCCATAAAAAGGGTGTGCCGGCATCGTCCGCATGCAGAGACACCATTTTTATGGTTGCCATATTTATCGGAAATATGGCTTGCGAGATATGAACCATTTTTTACTGGAGTCGTTCTGTCTGGCTATTTCCATAGCCTTGCTAACTAGCTAGCAGCTCCTACTACAGGGTGACGGCAGGGAGTCATCCTGTGTCCATTGTTCCCACACCACCTAATTTCCATATCACAGGACATGGCCATGGAGGTGTAAGTGGAACACTGAGAACAAGAAGGGAGGGGGCACTGCCAGGGAGTGATGAGGGATTATGACTGGAGTCATAATTCATCTTCATATCCCGGGATTTGCCTCACAGTATGGATTAGACAGAAATAACAGTCACTGCTGTGGTCCTTAGGGTCACGCCAAACCATGGGAAACCAAGATATTCTTTTGCGTTTTCCTTTTGTCCAGTCACGTACCATTTCCTCACAAGTATGACACACAATATGAGGATCCCAATTCCTGTCTTGATAGCCAAGGGGAACTTGAAAATAGGCAATATATGCATGTGTCACAAATGATAAAATATTGCGCCACATATATAACAGAAAGTGTCAGGACAATTAAGAATAATGAGGGTGATTTTATCAGATAATATAATTTTTTTACATTTCAAAACAACTACAATTATGTAAAAGTGATGTTTGTAAAACATTAAAGATACTCCGTCAGCAGGTTATACCTATGTAAGTGCTAATGCTACTAATTGCTACTAACAAATATTACTCCTAATGCTACTTTATATGACCCCATATGCAGATTACATACCAAAACGCAATGACAGGTCCTCTTTAATTGCCTTGGGGCTATGTTCAATCCAAGAGTCGTTGCCCTTTAGCTCCAATTTAAAAACCAATTCATGCCATAAACTTTCCTTCCCCACACCTACCCTGGCCTTGGTAACCACTTGGTAAGCTCTGGATATGGTTGTATTGCATATATAATGTCATGTACCAGGACTAGAGATGAGCCACCCCCCTAGTGTTCGAGTTCAGTTTGTCGAACGGTGGGTGTGTTCGGCGAACGTTCGGCGAACGTTGGAAGAAAACATTCGAACCCTATTGTTTTCAATTGTGAAAACAATGGCAGGCAAACACAAACACATACAAACACATTATACATATACACATACAGTTAATAATAAACATTGCCTTTATACTTAAAGTCCCGCGACGCGTCCTACACTCTGTCTCCCGCTGCTTCCGATTATCACTGTGTCCTCCCGGTAACCAGCACTGATGATAGGACCCTTCCGTGATGTCATAGCATGTGACCAGTCACGTGTGTATTATCTCATTGGCTACAGACTGGAACATGACTATGACATCATGCTAGGTCCTGTCAGTGCATCTCCCCAGTATGCGGTGCTCGCCCGAGCATCTCCGTACTCAGTATACTCGGCGAGTACCGGCGAGATACTCGGGCACATGCTCGGTTCCCCATTCCTGCATGTCGGCGCTCTTTACAGAGTCAGCCCACATGCAGGGACTGGCTGTCACAGCCGGTGAATAGCGGCGCCAGAAATCAGGTAATCGGAGATCACCATTGTTATAATAACCCGCCTGTCAGGTTACTATTGCAACGGTGGCAGCAGTGACGTCACCACTTACCAAATCGCATCCTCTGCTCACTTATTGAGTGATTAGACTGCATGAGGGAAGAAGAGCGTCTTCCTCTCATCCCATGCTGTCTGATGTAACAGAGCTGCATGTGTTGAAGGAGAAAGAAGACAGAAGACCAGGATCGTGGAGGGGTGAGAGGAAGTAATAAACATGGAGTCTCTAAGTGTGTCTGTGTATTTATTTCTATTAAAGTATTTTTTCTCTGTGTGGTGTCTTTTTTTTAACCCTTTATTGGAGATTCTTAATGGCCGGGTCAAACTTGCCTGACATTAAGAATCTCTGGCTTAATACTCGCTAGTAAAACAAAGCTAGTATTAACCCCTTATTACCCAGCGAGCCACCCGGCATCAGAGCCGCTGGAAGAGTTGGATATAGCGCCAGAAGATGGCGGACTGCAATTTGCAGCAGAGGGGCCCAGAAAGCTCGGGCCAACCTGTGCTACGGATTCCAATCTTCAGCTGCCTAGTTGTACCTGGCTGGACACAAAAATGGGGCGAAGCCCATGTTGGTTTTTTTTTTTTAGTTATTTTATGAAATTCATGAAATAATTAAAAAAAAGGCTTACCTATATTTTTAGTTCCCAGCCAGGTACAAATAGGCAGCTGGGGGTTGGGGTCAGCCGTACCTGCCTGCTGTACCTGGCTAGCATACAAAAATATGGCGAAGCCCACGTCATTTTTATTTTTATTTTTTTTTTATTTTTTGGCAAAAAACTTAAAAAAAAAATGCTTCCCTGGATTTTCCATTGCCAGTGAAGGTAACACCAAGCAGTGGGGGTTGGCAGCCAGTAGCTGATTGGATTACCCTGAGCTACCAATACAAAAAATGCAGCGGGAGCCCACGTATTTTGATTGCCTGACATCACAGTACTATAAAAATAAATCATCAAAAAAAATGACATAGCGCTCTGCGGTATTTTTGATTCTCAGTGCAGATAAAGCAGACAGTTACGGGTTGCCACCCCCATCTACCTGGCGTTACACCTTGGCTGGCAATCAAAATACAGGGAAGACCTTGGCTGGCAATCAAAATACAGAAAAGCCCATTAATTTTTTAATTTAAAAAAATAGTTAAAAAAAACCCCTTGCGTTTATAGCTGCGTTTATAGTCTTATAAACGCTTAGGGTAAGTTCTCACACTGCGTGTTTTTGTCGCTGCATTTTTGTGCGTTTTTCCCCCAAAAACGCACAAAAACGCAGCATCTTGAAAAACGCATCAAAAACTGCGTTTTTTGCATTTTTGGCTGCGTTTTGCTGCGTTTTTGCTCACTGTGATTTTATGCGTTTTTTAAGATTGTTGAAAAAAAAGAGGTCTGATGTCATTTCCTTCTTCAACATGTTCTTCATTCTCCACTAGTGTCTGCAGGAGAGCAGACAGCTTCAGAACTACAAGGTTCCGCATGCTCCATCCAGGACTGTATGCTGGAGGGAGAGGCAGGGGGAGTAGAACTACAAGGCTCAGCATACTTCATCCACTAGTGTATGCAGGAGAGCAGACAGCAGCTACAGAACGACAAGGCTCAGCATGCTCCATGCAGGACTGTATGCTGGAGAGAGAGACGGGGGAGCAAAACTAGAAGGCTCAGCATGCTCCATTCACTAGTGTATCCAGGAGAGCAGAGAGCAGCTGCAGAACTACAAGGCTCAACATACTCCATTCAGGACTGTATGCAGGAGTTTTTTGCCCCCCCCCCAAAAATGACGTGGGCTTTGCCATATTTTTGTATGCTAACCAGGTACAGCAGGCAGCTACCGGCTGCCCTCAACCCCCAGCTGCCTATTTGTACCCGGCTGTGAACCAAAAATATAGGGATACCCTTTTTTTAATTATTTCACGAATTTCATGAAATAATTAAATAAATATGACGTGGGCTTGGCCCAATTTTTGTGTCCAGCCAGGTACAACTAGGTAGCTGAGGATTGGAATCCGCAGTGCAGGGTGCCCAAGATTCTGGGCACTTCCGCTGCGAATTGCAGTCCGGAGCTGCCCCAGAAAATGGTGCTTTCATAGTAGCGCCATCTTCTGGCGCTGTATCTAACTCTTCCAGCAGCCCTGGTGACGGGTGGTTCGCTGGGTAATAATACGGTTAGGGCTAGCTGTATATTATCAACTGGCCCTAAGCCTGAAATTCATGGTGTCACGCCAATATTAGACATGGCCACCATGAATTTCTAGTACAGATAAAAAAAACACAACACACAGAAAAATATTTTTATTAGAAACAAAACACAACACAATTAGTGACTCCATCTTTATTGAAATAAAGAACCCCCCTCCTCGGTAATCCTGGGTCAAGGGTCCCGCATTGTCCAATCCGGATCCAATATCATCTGATCGGTTGCTGGAAGGCAAAGCGATCAGATGATGTGTCAGGTTTAAGGGCCTGAATCATATGACACATCAGCTGATTGTATAAACGGCTTTTATACAATCAGCTGATGCATAGGTGCAAAAAAACCCGAAAACAAACTGCACACTTCTGTGCAGACTCCTGTCCGACAGCATCAGCTGATAGTTTAGCCGGCTGGGCGGTAAAAAGCCGGCCTCACCGCTCGACTTATAGTGTCAGCTGATCATCGCCAGGTCCTGCAGCCATCGGACATGGAGAGAGGGGAGAGAGGAGAGAGAGGAGAGAGAGAGAGAGGAGAGAGAGAGAGGAGAGAGAGAGAGGAGAGAGAGAGAGGAGAGAGAGAGGAGAGAGAGGAGAGAGGAGAGCGAGAGAGGAGAGCGAGAGAGGAGAGCGAGAGAGGAAAGAGAGGAGAGAGAGAGAGAGGAGAGAGAGTGAGGGAAGAGAGAGAGAAAAGAGAGAGAACAGAGAGAATAGAGAGAGAGGAGAGAGAGAGGAAAGAGAGAGGAGAGAGAGAGGAGCGAGAGAGAAGAGAGAGAGAAGAGGAGAGAGAGGAGAGAGAGAGGAGAGAGGAGAGAGATAGGAGAGAGAGAGGAGAGAGCGAGAGAGAGAGAGAGGAGAGAGGAGAAAGAGAGAGGAGAGAGAAGAGAGAGAATAGAGAGAAAAGAGAGAGGAGAGAATAGAGAGGAGAGAGAGAGAGGAGAGAGAGAGGAGAGAGAGAGGAGAGAGAGAGGAGAGAGAGAATAGAGAGGAGAGAGAGAGGAGAGAGAGACAAGAGAAAGAGAGAGAAGAGATGAGAGAGAGGAGAGAGGAGAGAGAGAGGAGAGAGAGAGAAGAGAGAGAGAGGAGAGAGAGTGAGGGAAGAGAGAGAGAAAAGAGAGAGAACAGAGAGAATAGAGAGAGAGGAGAGAGAGAGGAGAGAAAGAGAAGAGAGAGGAGAGAGGAGAGAGAGAGAAGAGAGAGAGAGAAAGAGAGAGAGAAAGAGAGAGAGAAGAGAGAGAGACACACGCAGGCACTACCGCCCCCATCATCATCACCGCACACACCCCGGCAGTACCGCCCCCATCATCATCCCCGCACACACACTAACACTACTGCACTTATCAACACCACACACACCCCGACACTACTGCACCCATCATCCCCGGACACACCCCGGTACTACCGCACTCATCATCATCCCCGCACACTACCCAACACTATTGCACCAATCATCACTGCACACACAAGCACTACCACCCCCATCATCATCCTCGCACACACCCCGACACTACTGCACTCATCATCATCCCCGCACACACCCCTACGCTACTGCACCCATCATCATCCCCGCACACACGCAGGCACTACCACATTCATCATCATCCCCGCACCAGGGCTGTGGAGTCGGTAAGCCAAACCTTCGACTCCGACTCCTCAATTTCTCTTGCTCCGACTCCGACTCCTACATATATTGCTTATAGTTAGGTGAAAAATTTATTGTAGTACATGAACATGTGTATGTGAACATCAGACATTTAATAATTTTTATGATACAATAATCAAGATATTTGAATAGAACATAAAATATATTTATTGGAATACAACTTTAGAACACAAAAAACTGTAATAAATTGTAAATATGTAATACACTATGTAATATACAGTAGATTACATATGTATCTTGTGTGTGTGTGTGTGTGTATATATATACATATATATATATATATATATATATATATATATATATATATATATGGACAGTCATGGCCAAAAGTTTTGAGAATGCTACAAATATTAATTTTTACAAAGTCTACTGCTTAAGTTTTCTAATGGCAATTTGCATATACTCCAGAATGTCATAAAGAGTGATCAGCTTAACAGCAATTATTTGCAAAGTCAATATTGGCTAAGAAAATGAACTTTAACCCCCAAAACACATTTCAACATCATTGCATTCCTGCCTTAAAAGGAGCAGCTAACATTGTTTTAGTGATTGTTCCATTAACACAGGTGTGGGTGTTGATGAGGACAGGGCTGGCGATCAATCAGTCATGATTATGTAAGAATGACACCACTGGAAACTTTAAAAGGAGGCTGGTGTTTGGTATCAATGTTTCTCTTCAGTTAACCATGGTTATCTCTAAAGAAACAGGTGCAGCCATCATTGCTCTGCACAAAAATGGCCTAACAGGGAAGAGTATCGCAGCTACAAAGATTGCACCTCAGTCAACAATCTATCGCATCATCAAGAACTTCAAGGAGAGAGCTTCCATTGTTGCCAAAAAGGCTCCAGGGCACCCAAGAAGGACCAGCAAACGTCAGGACCGTATCTTAAAACTGTTTCAGCTGCGGGATCGGACTACCAGCAGTGCCGAGCTAGCTTAGCCTTGGCAGCAGGCTGGTGTGAGTGCTTCTGCACGCACTGTGAGGCGGAGACTCTTTGAGCAAGGCCTGGTTTCAAGGCGGGCAGCAAAGAAGCCACTTCTCTCCAGAAAAAACATCAGGACCCGACTGATATTCTGCAAAAGGTACAGGGAGTGGACTGCTGAGGACTGGGGTAAAGTCATTTTCTAAGATGAATCCCCTTTTCGATTGTTTGGGACATCTGGAAAACAGCTTATTAGGAGAAGAAGAGGTGAGCGCTACCACCAGTCTTGTCTCATGCCAACTGTTAAGCATCCTGAAACGATTCATGTGTGGGGTTGCTTCTCAGCCAAGGGAATTGGCTCACTCACAGTTTTGCCTAAAAACACAGCCATGAATAAAGAATGGTACCAGAATGTCCTCCAAGAGCAACTTCTCCCAACTGTCCAAGAGCAGTTTGGCGCCCATCAATGCCTTTTCCAGCATGATGGAGCACCTTGCCATAAAGCAAAGGTGATCACTAAATGGTTCATGGAACAAAACATAGAGATTTTGGGTCCATGGCCTGGAAACTCCCCAGATCTTAATCCCATTGAGAACTTGTGGGCAATCATCAAGAGACGGGTGGATAAACAAAAACCAACAAATTCTGGCAAAATGCAAGCATTGCTTATGCAAGAATGGACAGCTATCAGTCAGGATTTGGTTCAGAAGTTGATTGAGAGCATGCCAGGGAGAATTGCAGAGGTCCTGAAGAAGAAGGGTCAACACTGCAAATATTGACTTGCTGCATTAACTCATTCTAACTGTCAATATAACCTTTTGGTACTCATAATATGATTGCAATTATATTTCTGTATATGATGTAAACATCAGACAAACACAATTAAAAACCAGAGGGCAACAGATCATGTGAAAATATAATTTTGGTGTCATTCTCAAAACGTTTGGCCATGACTGTATATTTATATATTGTATTACATATTTACAATTTATTAGTTTTTTTGTGTTCTAAAGTTGTATTCCAATAAATATATTTTATGTTCTATCTAAATATCTTGATTATTGTATCATAAAAATAATTAAATGTCTGATGTTCAAATTGTACTACAATACATTTTTCACCTTAAGCATTATACTAAATGTTATTATTTAGTAAAATATTCAGCACATTCTGCATTGCACTACTGTCCCCCAATTTATTATATATTTTAGGAGTCAGAGTCGGTGCATTTTATACCAACTCCGACTCCACCAAAATGAGCTCCAACTCCGACTCCACAGCCCTGCCCCGCACACCCCGGCACTACCGCACCCATCATCATCCCTGCACACACCCCGGCACTACCGCACCCATCATCATCCCCGCACACACGCAGGCACTACCTGAGTGCAGTCTCCGGTGACAGCGCGGCTCACTTCAGTTGCTGCGTGGAGGTGACACAGAGCGGTTGTGTTCTACGGCGCTCCCTGTTAGCTTCATGTAGCAGAGCTGAAAGCGTCGTGTGGATTACGTCGGACCTGGATGGGTGTTTGGCGATTAATAAAGTGGTAAAAGAGGGTTTTTTTTGTCTTTTATTCCAAATAAAGGATTTTTCGTTGTGTGTACTTTCACTTACAGATTAATCATGGAAGGTATCTCAGGGAGATGCCTGCCATGATTAACCTAGGACTTAGGGGCAGCTATAAGCTGACATTTAACTCCTTATTACCCCGATTGCCACCGCACCAGGGCAATTCGGGATGAGCAGGGTAGAGTCCCGGGACTGTTGCATCTAATGGAACAGCAATTCCGGGCGGCTGCTGGCTGATATTGTTAGGGTGGTGGGCTCCCCATATTGTGGCTCTCCCCATCCTGACAATACCAGCCTCCAGCCGTGTGGCTTTATTTTGGCTGATATCAAAATTGGGGGGGGGGGGGGAACCGCAGGTTTGTTTTTTTTTTAAATTATTTATTTTACTGCACGATATAGACCCGCCCACCACTGTGATTGGTTGCAGTGAGACAGCTGTCACTCAGCGTGGGGGCGTGTCTGACTGCAACCAATCATGGGTGCTGGTGGGTGGGGAAAGAAGGGAATAACAGATTGAATAATGAGCGGCAGCCATTTTCAAAAGAGGAAAAGCCGCCGGAGCTTTGCTACAGCCCTGCAGCTGATCGGTGAGTAGGAAAGAGGGAGGGATTGTGCTGGGAACGCAGGACACATGCAAATACACAACATGTGCACATAGCCTTACTGTGAAAAGCCACCCTTTTAGTGATCGAACCGTTATCGAACATCAACTCGAACTGTCAAACGTGAATTAAATCGTTCGAGTTCGTCGAACGACTCGAACATTGCCCAAAACAACTCGAATTTGAAATTGGCGAATGGTTCGCTTCGAACACCGCTCATCTCTAACCAGGACATTGGATTTTTTTTTTCCCCCAGTTTAGTCCCAATTTGACTATTAGTAGCATCCCTGTTGGGAGGCACTGTGGGGTTACCATCTGGGTGTTTGTCCTTTGTACCTTGCAATATATATTCACTTGCTGGCAATAACATACCTGAGCTCTATATGGCTGTACTATTTGGGTAGATGTGTGGAGCTCTTTCACCCTCATCTGTCATTTGTCCTGTTTATTTATTATATGTATTACATGTATTTTCCATCTCCTTGCACCTTTTTTGATATTTAATAAAAACATTTTTTTTATACCTTGATACTGGTGCTTTTTTCCTATCAATTCTGATTCGGAGATGTGATGGTATGTGGGCAAATATAAAGACTTTTTTGTTTTCTGTTTGTAACAAAAAGAAATTGAAATTGCCAAAACACTAGAGCATACATCAAAAAACGGATTTCAGATTTGGAATCGGCGATGCAGAAATATATAGAAAAAGTTCGAAAAGCTCATGCAACAGAAAATGAAAAAAAATTGTTGTCCAGTGTTAGAACACTTCTCTCTCTACATTCTTCATGGAATCCTTGCCTGCATTTTTGTGTGGGGTTGAGGATGCATTTTCAGAAAAGGGGTGTCAGGATATCCCTCCCCATCGTGTATATGACTGTCCCATTATTCTACTTCCTGGAGCAAAACTTCCCAAGTCCAGACTGTATTTTCCTTTTTTCCCAGAGAGACAGGCCATCAAAGATTACATTGCTGAGAGTCTGGAAAAGAGACATATTAGACCCGCCTCTTTGCCCGTGGTGGCAGGGTTCTTCTTCGATATGAAGAAAGACGGGGGTTTCCAACCTTGTTTGAATTTTCGGGAGTTGAATCAGTTCACAATCCGAGACCCTTATCCTCTCCCTCTGATTCCAGATTTATTCAACCAGATTGTGGGAGATAAGTGGTTCTCCAAGTTGTACTTAAGGGCGGCTTACAATCTGGTTAGAATCAGAGAAGGAAATGAATGGAAAGTGGCTTTCCATACACATGAGGAACATTTTGAAAGTTTGGTCATGCCATTTGGTCTAACTAATGCCCATGCCATTCTCCAACATTTTGTGAATTATATTGTTCACCAATGGTGGTTTATTTGAACGATATCTTGATCTACTTTCGATATGGAGAGACATCAGATACATGTAAAACAGGTATTACAGATTTTAAGAGATAACAAACTGTATGCCAAACTTAAGGAGTGTGTTTTCACTTTCCAGTGCCCCTCTGTATACTATCCCCTCCACACACGCTGACGTTCTGTATAATATCCCCCCACACACTGCTCCTCGCAACACTGTAAGAATGAAGTAGTGGGTTCCACAGCGTAATACATATAAATACAGGGAGGGGTGCTAAGAAAAACTATGCAAAAAAATGAATTGTAGCATGAGAGGAAAAAAGCTGGATAGCGCACTCCGCTATTTATACATAAACATGGCATTTATTATATAAGACTGACAAAAACAAAAGTTAGAAACATGATTGACAAGAGGAAAAGAATGGATGAAATAGAAGGATGGACATTATAATCCTGTACATACCCCCACTGAAGTATCAGGGCACTGATAATAGAATGCAGAATAAAGCTGGGTTCACACATAGCGACAGCGACAACGACATCGCTGTTACGTCACCATTTTCTGTGACGTAACAGCGACCTTGTAAGTCGCTGTTATGATCGCTGCTTAGCTGTCAAACACAGCGACGCAGCAGCGATCATAACGTCGCTACATGTGCAGAGAGCAGGGAGCCGCGCACACTGCTTAGCGCTGGCTCCTTGCTCTCCTAGCTACAGTACACATAGGGTTAATTACCCGTTGCGTACTGCAGCTACATGTGCACAGAGCAGGAGTCGGCACTAGCAGCAAGAGCGGCGGAGGCTGGTAACGAAGGTAAATATCGGGTAACCAGGGAAAGGTCTTCCCTTGGTTACCTGATGTTTACAGTGGTTACAGCTTTCCGCAGCTGCCAGACGCCGGCTCCTGCTCCCTGCTCGCTTCATTTCGTCGCTCTCTCGCTGTCACACACAGCGATGTGTGCTTCACAGCGGGAGAGCGACAACGAAAAAATTAAGCAGGACATTCAGCAACAAGCAACGACCTCACACCAGGGGCCAGCTCGTTGCTGGATGTCACACACAGCGACAGCGACGGGACGTCGCTGCAACGTCACAGAAAATTGTGACGTAGCAGCGACGTCATTGTCGTCGTCGCTGTGTGTGACACCACCTTAAGTATATAAACAAGGCAGTGTCCGCAGTTAAATTATATAATCCCAAAGCACACAATACCTGGTTGTAGAGCCTCACCTTAAAGGTAATGTGGCAGTAAGTCAAAAGAGTATGAGAGAGCATGTGCACATAACTCCTTTGGTTATCCATGGTGAGGCCTCAGTTTCAGGGTGTTTTCAATCTTCTTATATAGCCTAGGCCATTTTTATGTAGAGCAACAATTCTTTTTTTCAGATCCTCAGAGAATTGTTTGCCATTAGGTGCCAAGTTGAACTTCCAGTGACCAGTATGAGAGACAACACCAAATTGAAGACACTTGATCTCCATTCACACCTGAGATCTTGTAATACTAATGAGTCATATAATATCGGGGAGGGAAAATGGACACAATTTGGCCGTTTTCACTTTTCCGGGTGTGCACTTGCCGGCAGTGTGCGTCTGAAACTGACAAGGAGAACCCAGAAGAGAAGCCTGCTGCAATGCGCGCAGGATAGAATGAGCGACAGGGACGTCGCTCATGTGACTCCATGGTATCACGCCCACAGGGGCGTGATTCCACGGAAAGTATGCAGATGTCCATAGGGGAAGGCGCCGTCCATGGGGCCAAATACCTTGCTATTTACATAGGAAATTTGAAGGTAATAAAACGTTTTTTATTACTTTCATATTATACAATTTTACAGCACAGGGATGGGTAGGGAGGTGTAATTAGGGCACACATGCATCTGCTGATAGGTCAGAACGCATATTCTATGTGACAGGTTCCCTTTAAAGGGAATATGTCACCAAATCTGACCTATCTAACATATTAATATGGGCATACAGGTTATAGAATGCTGAAAAAATGTCATACAAGTTGTGGAGACATGGGAGTCAGTGGGTGCTCTCGTCCGTTGGCCCGGCTGCCTTTAGAAAGACAGCATGGCCCAGGACTCATCCCAACTGAACGCCGACATCCTGAACCGTGGACGGAACACTACTCAGACAACACAGGATGAGGGAATCACAATATTAAGACTTTATTGGATCCCCAAACAATTAACGGCACATAGCACATAACCAGCAAAACACACAAATGTACCAGGCAACAGAGTCTCACCCTTCCGCTGGCTTACCAGAGATTAGATTGTTCGTGCTTCAGGGTTTCCAGGGCCAGCTACTCCTAGAAAAGAATAGTGGCAAGCGTAGGAAGCTTATCGAGCACAGTCTGTAGCCAGGTGACCAAATTGTCCTAACCTGGGTTTCTTCTTTAAGTAGTCTCTGGTATGATGATATGATATAATCCTGTCAGCCAGAGTCGAAATCCCTAGACTGTGGTATGGTCTCCAATCGGAATCGGAGTCCCTAGATTGAAGCCATGTAGCCAAGTGATCCTCTAGTCGGAGCCAAAGTCCCTAGACTGAGTCCACAAGGCATCCTGGTTCTGATCCCCTAGCCAGCTCCTAAGAGCTTAAGGTCCAGTCACATTAAGCAACTTACCAGCGATCCCAACAACGATAGGGATCGCTGGTAAGTTGCTAGGAGGTTGCTGGTGAGATGTCACACTGCGACGCTCCAGCGATCCCACCAGCAACCTGACCTGGCAGGGATCGCTGGAGCGTGGCTACACGAGTTGCTGGTGAGCTCACCAGCAACCAGTGACAAGCCCCCAGCGGCGCGTGGAAGATGCTGCGCTTGGTAACTAAGGTAAATATCGGGTAACCAACCCGATATTTACCTTGGTTACCAGCGCACGGAGCTACACGTGCAGAGAGCAGGGAGCAGCGCACACTGAGCGCTGGCTCCCTGCTCTCCTACAGCACACATCAGGTTAATTACCCGATGTGTGCTGCAGCTAAATGTGCACAGAGCAGGGAGCAGCGCACAATGCTTAGCGCTGGCTCCCTGCTCTCCTACAGCACACATCGGGTTAATTACCCGATGTGTGCTGCAGCTAAATGTGCACAGAGCAGGGAGCAGCGCACAATGCTTAGCGCTGGCTCCTTGCTCTCCTAGCTACAGCACACATCGGGTTAATTAACCCGATGTGTCCTGCAGCTACATGTGCACAGAGCAGGAGCCGGCAGCACAGGCAGTGAGAGCGGCGGAGGCTGATAACAAAGGTAAATATCGGGTAACCAAGGACAGGGCTTCTTGGTTACCCGATGTTTACATTGGTTACCAGCCTCCGCAGAAGCCGGCTCCTGCTGCCTGCACATTTAGTTGTTGCTGTCTCGCTGTCACACACAGCGATCTGTGCTTCACAGCAGGACAGCAACAACTAAAAAATGGCCCAGGACATTCAGCAACAACCAACGACCTCACAGCAGGGGCCAGGTTGTTGCTGGATGTCACACACAGCAACATCGCTAGCAACGTCACAAAAGTTGTTTGTTAGCAGCGATGTTGCTAGCGATGTTGCTTAGTGTGACGGGGCCTTTAGACTGGATCATGCAACATCCAACAACCCTGGTGACTCCAAGAAGTCCCCTTTTATAGCCATAACCTTCCCTTTGGATATACTATGCCCTTATCGGATTAGTTGTACAAGGTTGCTTCTCTTATTGGATGAGTTTCAAGCTATATTCAAATATCCAGAGACAAGGGTGAGACAGGTAAGTTACATCACATCTAGCAATTCATTTAGTAATACAATGGGAAGTTCGCATAATTGAGTTATCTGGGTGTCTGGCCTACAGTGGCCAAAACAATTACATGAGTCAACAAAAACTTCAATACTAAACTCACAAGAGTCTTGTAGAACAATTAGGGATTATCCCCCATCTATAAACAAACTATCTTCATGTCTGGCTGAATGTTAAGAAATGTAACCCCTGCTAAGCACTGACAAAATCCATGTGGTCACATTCCTCCCCCTTCTTAATATTAGCCAGACAGGATGGGCTTCCGATCACCCTTCTCCTCTTGACGGCATTGTCCTTTTTAATGGTGAGGTCAGCAGCAGAGGCTCGCATCTATACACCTCCCCCTGATTACCTCCCCCAGGTTGAGCAGCCATATTGCGGACAAGCACTAAGGTGGGGTCCATGAGTTGGGCCTGCATACATTTCTTACTATCAATCTTCCCCCAGTCAATAGCTACAGTCTGGTTAGGCTTACTCACGGTTGTTGGCTCAGAGGTGGATGATGGAGACTGGGAATGTGAATTATCCTTGGAAAAGATGTTAGAAAGACCCACATCGGGTTCCTGCTTGACTTAGAAGTGGGTGATGGCTGCTAAAAACTGGCTGGATAGTCCTTGTCCTAGGTCATACTCCAAAATAACCGGTGTGAGCAGGTAATCCACAAGCCCCACTTCCACTTCCCTCTGGGTGGTATCCAAAACAACAGGCTTGGTGGGGCCATCCATGAACCCCACTTCAATTTCCTCCTGGTTAGTACCCGAAATAACAGAAGTTGGGAGACCATCCATGAGCCCTAAAGCAACTTCCTCCTGGTTAGTCCCCGAAATAACAGGTGTAGGGAGGCTGTTCATAAGCTCCACATCAGCCTTGCTCTGGTCAGTCTCCACAATGACAGGTATGGGTAGGCTGTTCACAAGTCCCACATCGATCGCTTCCTGGTTGGTCCCTAAAATATCAGATGTGGGGAGGCTGTTCACAAGTCTCACATCAACCTCTCCCTGGTCATTTCCCAAAATAACTGGTGTAGGGACGCTGTCCATAAGCTCCACCTCGACCTCTCCCTGGTCGGTCCTTAGGTCCAACTGCACACATGCCAGAGGGATGTCTGAGCGCTGGCCCTCAGCTGGGGAGATGGATAATTGGGTATCTGGTAAATGGTCTTCTGGGGAAACAATAACTGGGCTTATCAGGGTATTGAAGGAACCAGTGTCTCATAGTCCCTGGCTCTGTATGTCACAGACCTTGTCCGGCTGAGCTGGCAGATGGGCTCCAAGCATGGGGCCTCGGTTTTGGGGACAATCTTTATTCATATGTCCAAGGCGTCCACATGTATAACAGCGCCGTAGATTGGGCAAGTCACAGGCCCTGTTTGTAGACCTTTGTTTTGGTGCAGCTTCTGCTGGGTAGCGGGGCCATCCTTCTCGAGGGGCTGGTGTTAGCAGTACGGCAGCTGGAACTCCATAAACAAATTCCAGAACCCAAGCGCTCTCTTCTCTTGAGGATTTAGGCCCCAATGCAGCCAACAACGCTGTGGCTCGGGCCATTTAGGACCAAGTTGATTCCCGATTTTCTGTGGTATGGTCTCCAGTCAGAATCGGAGTCCCTAGATTGAAGCCATGTAGCCAAGTGATCCTCTAGTCGGAGCCAAAGTCCTTAGACTGAGTCCACAAGGCATCCTGGTTCTGATCCCCTAGCCAGCTCCTAAGAGCTTAGACTGGATCATGCAACATCCAACAACCCTGGTGACTCCAAGAAGTCCCCTTTTATAGCCATAACCTTCCCTTAGGATATACTGTGCCCTTATCGGATTGGTTGTACAAGGTTGCTTCTCTTATTGGATGAATTTCAAGCTATATTCAAATATCCAGAGACAAGGGTGAGACAGGTAAGTTACATCCCATCTAGCAATTCACTTAGTAATACAATGGGAAGTTCGCATAATTGAGTTATCTGGGTGTCTGGCCTACAGTGTCCAAAACAATTACATGAGTCAACAAAAACTTCAATACTAAACTTACAAGAGTCTTGTAGAACAATGAGGGATTATCCCCCATCTATAAACAAACTGTCTTCATGTCTGGCTGAATGTTAAGAAATGTAACCCCTGCTAAGCACTGACAAAGTCCATGTCCTCACACCAGTATGTCTCATATCAAATGTCTTGTTGTGCCTAAAGGCCCCGTCACACTAAGCAACATCGCTAGCAACATCGCTGCTAACGAACAACTTTTGTGACGTAGCAGCGATGTTGCTAGCGATGTTGCTGTGTGTGACATCCAGCAACAACCTGGCCCCTGCTGTGAGGTTGTTGGTTGTTGCTGAATGTCCTGGGCCATTTTTTAGTTGTTGCTGTCCCGCTGTGAAGCACAGATTGCTGTGTGTGACAGCAACAACTAAATGTGCAGGCAGCAGGAGCCGGCTTCTGCGGACACTGGTAACCACGGTAAACAGCGGGTAACCAAGAAGCCCTGTCCTTGGTTACCCGATATTTACCTTCGTTACCAGCCTCCGCCGCTCTCACTGTCAGTGCCGGCTCCTGCTCTGTGCACATGTAGCTGCAGCACACATCGGGTAATTAACCCGATGTGTGCTGTAACTAGGAGAGCAAGGAGCCAGCGCTAAGCTGTGTGCGCTGCTCCCTGCTCTCTGCACATGTAGCTGCAGCACACATCGGGTAATTAACCCGATGTGTGCTGTAACTAGGAGAGCAAGGAGCCAGCGCTAAGCGGTGTGCGCTGCTCCCTGCTCTCTGCACATGTAGCTGCAGCACACATCGGGTAATTAACCCGATGTGTGCTGTAACTAGGAGAGCAAGGAGCCAGCGCTAAGCGGTGTGCGCTGCTCCCTGCTCTCTGCACGTGTAGCTGCGTGCGCTGGTAACCAAGGTAAATATCGGGTTGGTTACCCGATATTTACCTTAGTTACCAAGCGCAGCATCGCTTCAGTGCGTCGCTGCTGGCTGGTCACTGGTTGCTGGTGACAGCTCACGAGCGACCCGTGTAGCGATGCTCCAGCGATCCCTGCCAGGTCAGGTTGCTGGTGGGATCGCTGGAGCGTCTGACTGTGTGACCTCTCACCAGCAACCTCCTAGCAACTTACCAGCGATCCCTATCAGGTTGTATCGTTGTTGGGATCGCTGGTAAGTTGTTTAGTGTGACGGTACCTTAAATCATCTTTTATGACTTTTTATAAATGAGCTCTTCCAGCCTGTGGGGCGGATGCTGCCTGGAAGATAACTGCCTCCAGAGCTCTCGCAGCTCTGCTTCATTGCAACAATATTGCAATACTGTCTGCCTGTGAGATGGAGGCTGAAGCTGAGAGGCATCTGAAGAAGTGTCAGTTATAATCACACACCGCTCTGCAGTGAGAGCAGAGAGCAGAAATTACACATCACACTGGTAACTCCTTACTCTAAGCTTTGGAAGCGGAGTTATCTTCCAGGCAACAACCGCCCCATAGTCTGGAACAGCTCATTAACATATAGCGATAAAACATGATTTATCCACAACAAGGCTTCTGCTAGGAGGCATACAGGTATGACATTTTTCAGCAGTCTATAGCCTGTATGCCTATATTGACAGTTTAGATAGATCAAGTGTGGTGACAGATCCCCTATGTCTGCGTTAAGTTATTTAGAAGGCAAATCAAATTTACACTGTTATACAAACTGTACAGTGACTACTTTAAATTGTATCAAAGTGTCATATCTTCAGTGTTGTCCCATGAAAAGATATAAAATATGTACAAAAACGTGAAGGTGTGCTCACTTTTGTTATATAGTGTATTACAAAGTAGCATATTTTCATATGAACTATTGATTTGTTACTTAAAAATTAAAACAATGGTCACTCTTTAAAGCCGATGTCCGATGAATGTATTTCACACTTTGTATTTCGGCAGCCATGCACGGACCAACAGTGGGAATCTTGCAGGCTCATAGATGCTTCTGCGGTTGTTTGTCCAGGTCAGCAGACCCACACCTGGTCCATGCATTCCGGTCCAGATATGGAGCATGAAATATGCTTTTCTGAAAGATGCCTAATCTTGTGGTGACATAGCGACTTAGATTGTGACACACTCGTCATGCAGCCATAGATCATGCTGTACAGCTGCTACATTGCAGAATATTGTAAGAAGTGTATGTTGTCATGTTGTAATGTGTAATTTGCTACAAATCATACAAAATCCCTTTGTTTTTTTTTCAACTTGCACGTTACAGAAACTTGTTGGTTACTTCTACATCCTCTCTAGTTACTGACATTATGCTGTGGCATAGTAATGGCTTTGGGTTCTGTTTTATCGATGATCTTTCACAGTAAGAAGCGTTCGGGACTACTGGTGTAGCAGATCAAGTATTTCACTAAAATGTTAATGATACTGCAGGATGAATTAAAGAACAAAAGCCTGGTCAAACTTTGAGGCTTAGGCACAAGCGCTTTTGTAAAACGACTGAGTTGTAACTTTCCTTCTGTTATATATCAATCTGCCAGATTTAGCAAAACCTTTTATTTCTTACTTCAGTAAAAAGCCTTTAGAGCCCTAACACCACAAAACTCCATAAAAGCCCGTGCCTGCCAAATGGCTGATATTAGCTGACTTACAAAGCTTGCTGTCAATATGCTGGGAAGCAAAATTTTCTATAACATTAAACATTCTATGACTGTTTAACTCTGTAAACAAGCAAACCTACCTTTATATAGTCATTGGCTGTAATGTTCAGAAGAAAACTAACTATGCATGTGCATTTAATTTTTCCTCATATCTAAGGCTGCTTTCACACATCCGGTTTTTGCTGAGCGGCACAATACGGCGCTTTGCAGAAAAAACGCAACCATTTTTTTTGCCGCCTATTGCGTTTTTTTCTGCATAGACTTTCATTAGTGCTGTATTGTGCCACGTGGCCTTGCGTTGCATCTGTTTTTTGCCGGATGCGGCATATATAGCCCATGCGGCGGCTGGATGGAACGTTGCCTGGCACGTTTTTTGTGCAGCAAAAAAACCGCATCGCGCGTTTTTTTCTGCATAGACTTGCATTAGCGCCGTATTGTGCCACGTGGCCTTGCGTTGCATCTGTTTTTTGCCGGATGCGGCATATATAGCCCATGTGGCGGCTGGATGGAACGTTGCCTGGCACGTTTTTTTTGTGCAGCGTCCTGCAGCAAAAACCGCATCCGGCAGCCGGATGCGTTTTTTTGGACTGCGCATGCACAGTATCAAGCCGCATCCATCAAAAAACGGACGGGCCGCATGGAAAAACTTATGCAACTGATCCGTTTTTTTTGCCGCATCCATTGCATAGGTTTTTGAGCCGGATTGAGCCGCACTGCATAAACCGGATATGTGAAAGCAGCCTAAATTGATAAATCAGTCTTTTGTGCACTTGACTCCACACATACAAAAGCTTGACAAATCTTGTGCCTTTCCTTTGTATGTGATTTCAGATCCAGGTACAGGTTGCAAAAAAGGGTATCACTAGAACTCCTCATATAGTAATAGCTACATGTTGCCATGTACAATGATTGCCACAGGAATCCCAGCTACTTAGGGCATGTGAATGTCTGTATGCAGCCCACTTTTTTGGGGGACAGCACACAGACCCATTAAAACATAATAAAACATCAAATCAGAAAAGGATGTGCTCTAAAGGGGGCTTTACACGCTGCAACATCACTAGCAATTGCTAGCGATGTTGCGAGCGATATCACCCGCCCCCGTCGTTCGTGTGACATGTGGTGATTGCTGCTGTAGTGAACAATATCACTACGGCAGTGTCACACGCACATACCTGTTCAGCGACGTCGCTGTTGCTGCCGAACAATCCCTCCTTCAAGGGGGAGGTGTGTTCGGCGTCACAGTGATGTCACAACGGTGTCACAAAACAGCCGCCCAATAGAAGAGGAGGGGAGGAGATGAGAGGCCGGAACATGCCGCCCACCTCCTTCCTTCTTTTCCGGTGGACGCAGGTAGGATGATGTTCGTTGTTCCTGTGGTGTCACACATAACGATGTGTGGTGCCGCAGGAACAACGAACAACCAGCGGCATGCACTACCAACGATATTATGAAAAGGAGCGACGTGTCAACGATCAACGATTTTTGCCGTTTTTTACGATCATCGATCGTCGCTCCTAGCTGTCACAAGCTGCGATGTTGCTAACGACGCCGGATGTGCGTCACAAACACCGTGACCCCGACGATATATTGGTAGCGATATCGCAGCGTGTAAAGCCCCCTTTAGTTTCATGGATCTCATCCTGGGATCCATCATTTACCTGGAGGTGTGAGGAGTGGATCTGTGAGACTTTAAGAGTCCAAGTACCGTGAGATAAAATTTTAAAGGCACTTGGAGATTTCACATTTCATATGAATCACCAAATAAGATGGCTGCAAAGAGCCACAATATACTATACATTGTTTATCGTAAGCCGCAATAAGTCTCCGCCAAATTCCTTACTACCATATAATGCAGACACATGCCCCAAAAGTTGAAACCACAGAGCTTCTCATATGTGATTTTTCCATAAGCAGTAATTAACATCAAAATGTGCTTTGCCCCACTTACTGGAAATGTCAATCTTAATGAATCAGGACCTATATTTTCAGAAACACAACACAACACAATGGCTTAGTGGTCAGTCTTGTAGCGCTGGGGTCCTGGGTTCAAATCCCACCAAGGCCAACATCTACAAGGACTTTGCATGTTCTCCAAGTGTTTGCGTGGGTTTCCTCCAGGTACTCCTGTTTAGTGATGGGCGAACCCTCCGATGTTCGTGTTCGGGAGACTCACCCGAACATTTTGTAAAGTTCGAGTTCTGAGATAACGCAAACTTGCATCCGTACACCGAACTTGGACTTTACAGTTATGGGATGGGGCGGGGGGGGGGGCTGTAAAATAAAGAATACAGTTAATAATAAACATTGTCATTATACATATAGGTCCCGCGACGCGTCCTGCAGACTCTGTCTCCCGCCGCTTCTGCTTCCGATCATCGCTGTGCCCTCCCAGTAACCAGCACTGATAATAGGACCTTCCGTGGCGTCATACCCATGTGACCAGTCATGTGTGAATGTTGTATTACCTTGTTGGTTACAGACCGGTAACATGGCTATGACATTATGCTAGGTCCTGTCAGTGCATCTCGCCGGTAAGCGGTGCTTGCCCAAGCATCTCAGTACTTGGTATACTCGGCGAGTGCTGTGTACTGGCGAGATGCTCAGGCATATGCTTGGCTCCTCCTCCCTGTATGTTGGTGCTCTTTACAGAGTCATCCCACATACAGGGATTCGCTGCCTCACACTGTAATGCCACAGCCGGTGATTAATAGCGGCGGCGGGAATCAGATGATCGGAGATCACCGGTGCTATAGTAACCCGCTTGTTAGGTTACTATGGCAAAGGTGGCAGCGGGGACGTCAATGCTTAACAACCTGCAGCTTCTGCTCACTCATTGAGTGATTGGACTGCACAGGGAGCAGAAGCATTCTTCCTTCGCCCCGTGAATTCTGATATAGCAGAGCTAGATCGGTGACAGAAGACCAGGATCGTGGAGGGCTGAGAGGGAGTAATAAATATGTAGTCCCTAAGTGTGTCTGTGTATTTATTTATAAAAAAAGATTTTTTTCTCTGCGTAGTGTCTTTCTTTAACCCTTTATTGGAGATTCTTAATGGCCGGGTCAAACTTGGGCTGACATTTAGAATCTTGGACTTAATAATAGCTGGTAAAACAAAGCTGGTATTAACCCCTTATTACCCAGCGGCCGCTGGAAGAGTTGGATACAGCGCCAGAAGATGGCGCTTCTATGAAAGCGCCATTTTCTGGGGTAGCTGCGGAGTGAAATTCACAGTGGAGGGGGCCAGAAAGCTTGGGCCAACCTGCGCTACAGATTCCAATCCCCATCTGCCTAGTTGTACTTGGCTGGATACAAAAATTGGGCGAAGCCCACATAGTTTTTTTTAAATTATTTCATGAAATTTATGAAATAATTAAAAAAAGGACTTCCCTATATATTTTTGGTTCTCAGCCAGGTACAAATAGGTAGCTGGGGGTTGGAGGCAGCCTGTACCTGTCTACTGTACCTGGCTAGCATACAAAAATATGGCGAAGCCCACAGCATTTTTTTTTTAGTTTTTTGGCAAACAACTTTTTGAAAAAAAAAGGCTTCCCTGGACTTTCCATTGCCAGGGAAGGTAACACCAAGCAGTGGGGGTTACCAGCTAGTAGCTGCTTGGATTACCCTTAGCTAGCAATAAAAAAT
This sequence comes from Anomaloglossus baeobatrachus, assembly GCF_048569485.1. NCBI lineage: Eukaryota > Metazoa > Chordata > Amphibia > Anura > Aromobatidae > Anomaloglossus > Anomaloglossus baeobatrachus. The sequence continues at coordinate 249,534,131 of NC_134358.1, forward strand.
GCAGCGGGAGCCCACACATTTTTTTTTAATTATTTTTTTAAATAACTATAAAAGAAAAAAAAATTGGCTTCCCAGTATTTTGATTGCCAGCCAAGGTAAAACTAGGCAGATAGGGCTCGCAGCCTGTAGCTGTCTGCTTTATGTGCGCCGAGAATCAAAAATACCATGGAGCACTACGTCATTTTTTAAAATTATTTATTTTTATACAACTATATATTGTGTATATTTTATATACTGCTCAAAAAAATAAAGAGAACACTAAAATACCACATCCTAGTTCTAAACGTTCCCTTTATTTTTTTGAGCAGGATATATATATATATATATATATATAATATATAAAGCTGAGTGTATGTGTGTATGTATGTATGTATGTATGTATGTGTTTATGTCCGCTAAAGGAATCCATACCGTCGCATTTATAATCACGAAATTTTGAACAGACACCCCATGTGACTCAGGGAACGTCATAGACAATGGTTTGACAGGAAAATTTAACCTTGCGCTTTACAGTTACTCTCCAAACAACCTCCCTCCATTAAAGTCAATGGAGCTGCAAGATGCAGGTTATTAATAGGAGCTGTGATTGGTTGCTATAGGACCAAAGGACATTCATAGTATAAGATGCTTATGTGTAAGGTAATAAAATGTTGGTGGGGAGATGGATAGAGAGAGACAGAAAGAGACAGACAGACAGAGACAGACAGACATAGGCAAAGACAGAGTAAGAGGCAGACAGGGAAAGAGACAGACAGGGAAAGAGAGAGAGAGACAGGCAATCAAAGAGACAGACAGAGGCAGACAGACACAAACAGGGAAAGAGACAGACAGAGATAGACAGGCACAGACACTGAAAGAGACAGAGACAGACAGGGAAAGAGACAGAGAGAGACAGACAGTCAAAGAGACAGAGTCAGACAGATACAGACAGGCAAAGAGACAGGCACAGACAGACAGGGAAAGAGACAGACTGATACAGAAAGAGAAAGAGACATACAGACAGGGAAAGAGACAGAGACAGGGAAAGAGACAGAGACAGGGAAAGAAATAGAGACAGTGAAAGAGACTGACAGGGAAAGAGACAGACAGACAAGGAAAGAGACAAGGAAAGCGACAGGGAAAGAGAAAGGAAAAGAGACAGACGGGGAAAGAGACAGATGGAGAAAGAGACAGACCTGGAATGAGACAGACTTGGAACGAGACAGAGACGGGGAAAGAGACAGACGGGGATAGAGACAGACCTGCAAAGAGACAAATGGGGAAAGAGACAGACGGGGAAAGAGACAGACAGGGAAAGAGACAGATGGGGAAAGAGACAGACAGGGAAAGAGACAGATGGGGAAACAGACTGACAGACACAGAGATAGAGACAGACACAAACAGAGATAGAGACAGAAAGACAGACACAGAGATAGAGAGAGACAGATACAGAGATAGAGAGAGACAGAGAGACTGATACAGAGACAGACAGAGAGATAGACACAGACAGACAGACAGACAGACATAGATAGAAACAGAGACACACATGGATAGAGACAGACACACACACAGGGAAAGAGACAGACAGAGAGACAGACATGCAGAGACAGACAGAGACAGACAGAGAGACAGCCAAACAGAGGCAGACACACAGAGACAGGAACACAGAGACAGACACAAAGAGACAGACACAAAGAGACAGACACAAAGAGACAGACAGGCAGAGACAGACATAAACAGACAGACAGAGACTGGGAAAGAGACAGACAGTTACTATCCCGCTAGTATACAGCTAGTATATATATATATATATATATATATATATATATACACAGCTCTGGCAACAGAGACCACTGGAAAATTTTCAGTTTTTCTGATTTTATGTCTGTATGTTCTGCCACCAGGTAAGTGGATGTGAGCAGCTGAACAAGACTACATGGTTGTCCCCTTCTGAAACAGGCAATCACAGACACCCATTCTCTGTGTCAGGTCTGTGATTGCCTGACATCACAGTACTGTAAAAATACATCATTTAAAAGAATGATGTGGCGCTCCGCAGTATTTTTGATTCTCAGCGCAGATAAAGCAGATGGCTAGGGGCTGCCGACACTCGCATCACAGCACACAAGGACCTTTGATGACGTCATACTCACGTGACCAGTCTGTAGCCAATGAGGTAATACAACATTCACACGTGACTGGTCACATAGGTATGACATCACGGAAGGTCCTGTAACTCCGTGCTGGTTACCGGGCGTCACAGTGATGATCGACTTGGAAGCAGAAGCACCGGGAAACATAGTCTTCAGGACGCGTTGTGGGACCTGTAAGTATGATCATGATGTTTTTTAATAACGTGCTTTTTTTACAGCCCCTGACCCAAACTGGACCCGAACTGTAACATGAGCTTCCCAGGAAAGCTCGTGTTGAGGGTCGTGTGCATGGACACCATGTGTTCTGTACGGACCCCGAACTTTTACAGTTCGAGCTCGCCCATCCCTACTCCTGTTTCCTCCCACACTTGAAAGACACAGAGATAGGAAATGTAGATTGTGAGCCCCAGTATGGACAGTGTTGCAGATGTATGTAAACTGCTATGGAATTAATGGTGCTATATAAGTGAATAAACAAACAAATAAGTTATGTTATGCTTTGTACATCGAGTTGTATAAGCACCACCAGGGTGTGACAGAGTGGAGCACTAAACCACCAGACATGTACCCCAGTAACTTTGTTCACTTTCTGATAGTCTATATGTGTTCTAGAAAAATACACAATGTAGTATGAGTGCATACATTCTGTAGTTATTGTACAACTTTCGAAAAGGTGAGAAATTACTAAATGTTATAAGAAACAAACAGATGTAGTGTTTATTAGGTAATGATTATCTTTACTGAGTTAGAATACTCAGACGGCTGAAAAACATTTGTGGTGTAACCTTTTATCTCTTAACCGATAATTAGACATATTTGGCACAGTCTTTTGTGTGCTAAAAATGCTTTCAGATTTCAAAATCCACAAAACATTATGCAAGGCAGACCAAGCTAAATGGATCTTATTAACCTAGCTATCTAACAGCTTAAAATGTATGGCTAACATTTCATCAATACAGGTCATTCAAGGGAAAAGGAAAATTTGATATGTATATAAAAAGTGTAAACTAATAAATTAACTGATAAAGTAATTCAGGAGATATCCATCATAATTCATTTCATTTTTTCAGATAGTGAGAGTAAAGGCCGCTTTACATGCAACGACATCGCTAAAGGGCTGTCGTTGGGGTCACGGAATTCGTGACGCACATCCAGGCTCGTTAGCGACGTTGTTGCGTGTGAAACGCACGAATGACCGTTAACGATCAAAATTACTTACCTTATCGTTGATCGTTGACTCGTCGTTCTATTCCCAATTATCGTTGCTGTTGCAGGTTGTTCGTCGTTCCTGCGGCAGCACACATCGCTACGTGTGACACTGCAGGAACGAGGAACATCACCGTACCTGCGGCCGCCGGCAATGAGGAAGGAAGGAGGTGGGCGGGATGTTCCGCCCACTCATCTCCCCCTCCGCTTCTATTGGGCGGCCGCTTAGTGACATAGCTGTGACGCCGCACGAACCGCCCCCTTAGAAAGGAGGCGGTTCGCCGGCCACAGTGACATCGCTAGGCAGGTAAGTATGGGTGACCATTCTTAGCGATGTTGTGCGCCACGGGCAGCAATTTGCCCCGTGACGCACAACCGACGGGGGCGGGTGCTTTCACCAGCGACATCACTAACAATGTCGCTGTGTGTAAAGTTCCTAACACATTCTCGGTAATTCAGGGCAGCAAACAAATTAAAGAAGCACTCATATCAAAACTTGTATCTTCTTAATATATTGCAGTCAGTGTCGGATTGGCCCAACGGAGCACGGGAGAAACCTCATACATGCACACAGACACATTAGATATATTTTTAATATGGGGAAGTCAGCAGTAGCCTAACTCACCTCGCCCACTTGTCTCCTGTCCAGCTTCTCCTGAGCATGCGGTTGTGCCGTGCTGATTGGTGGCCATGAATAATAGACATGGCCGCACACAGTGCACACTGACACTGCTATATATACATCAAAGAAGAGGCTGGGGACATACAGCAATGGGGGGGACATACAGCTCCAGAGAGTGACTCACAGCTCTAGAGGGGGGCATTCAGCTCTGGGGGTATACAGCACTTTGGTGGGTGGGACACACAGCTGTGGCTAGTATACAGCACCGGGGTGGGGGATATACAGATCTTGGGGTTAGACAGCACTGGAGTGGGGGGACCTTCAGCTCTGGGGGTATACAGCACTGGACTTGGGGGACAGAGGTGTGGTGGGATATACAGCACAGGAGTGGGGGACATGTAGCTCTGGGGGGTATAGAGCACTGGGTTCAGGGGACAGAGTCCTGGGGGGTATACAGCACTAGAGTAAGGGGACAGACAGTTCTGGGTGGGTATACAGCACTAGGGTCAGAGGACAAACAGTTCTGGGGGGTATACAGCACTGAGTTCAGGGGACAGACAGTTCTGGGGGGTATACAGCACTGAGGTCAGGTTAAATACAGTTCTGGGTGGTATACAGCACTGGGGTGGGGGAATATACTGCTCAGTGGGAAGTTGGTGCTTCGGCTCCTCTTTATCTGTGGTTCGGGAGCGCAGTACACACTGCATGTTAGTTCCACCCACAGGTGAACTTTAATGCCCTGGACACAGATTTCAGCAGTGAACACTGTGTGCAGGTGTGGATTTAAGGGCCGGCAGCCAGGAAAGTGTGGCTGCTGGCCCCAGCACTGCGGTCCCCGGAACTCAGTCCGGGGGCCACAGGATACATCACCTGTATACATACCACCTAGAGCTTATATGCATGTGTCATAATTCAGATGGATGACACATACTCAATTCCCTTCTTTTGTCTATTGCTCATGTGCCATGGCTTCAATATCTATAATGTTTCTATAATCAAATAATTATTGGTTCTTAATCCATATACATTTCTCCTTACTTTATACCGTTCTCACGTGTCTGCCTCAATATTGATGCATGTTCCAGGGCTTCATCCTATAATTAGTATGTGTTAGGACCAGGAGGACGGGTAGGCCCAGGAGGTGGATCCACTGGGCTGAACACCTCACCGAGGGCAAGGTGCCCGGTAGCCGGAGCACTACGGGTAGCAGGACAGTCCGTTCAGAGGAGTGGAGTGAAGAAGTCCCTGGGACCACGGAGTCTCTGAAGGTAGTCCGGGTGACGGAGCTCAGGTTTGGAGGCCGAGATGATGTCAGGCAGAATCCAGAACCAACGGAGCGAGGAGGTGGGTCACCACACGGATCCAGGGATCGGAGATGGTAGGGACTGACGAGATGGCGGACAGTCACCGTTCGGGGTTCTGGAATCGTCAGGACTGGTTGGCGAGGCAGGAACGACTCTACAAGAGAGATATGTGAGTACGGGACAAGGCACAGGGAGACCTGACTCCTAGCTTAGCAAACACGAAGAACAGGCCCCGCCCACTTGGAAAGGAACCCCCTATATACCCTGTACCTGATTCTTCAATATCCTGTTGGAGGACGCTGGCCCTTTAAGAGAGGGTCAATGACCGCGCGCGTGCCCTAATGCGCATGCGCGAGGCCCGGGTGCCAGAAGCCAGAGCAGGAAGCGGTGCACAGGAGGCAGGAGTGCCGGGCTGGCTCAGCGTTGCCGACGGGCGCCGGGAGCGGGGACCGGGTTGCCTGGAGGACGCAGGTGAGGGAGCATGGAGGCTGTGGAGCGGGGGACCGGGAAGCATGGCACGGGAGCGGCGGAGCGTGACATGGGAGCGGGGAAGCGTGGCAGGGGAGCCGGGGAGCGTGGCAGGAGAGCCGGGGAGCATGGCACGGGAGCTGGGGAGCGTGACAGTACCCCCTCCCCCACGCCCCCCTCCCCGCAAGCGGGACAGGAAGGCACGTATCAGGGGAGTACCCACATTCTCCCGGGGTTCCCAGGACCTATCCTCAGGACCATACCCAGCCCAGTCCACCAGGAAGAACTGTCGGCCCCGCACGGTCTTCATGGCCACGATATCCCTTACCACATAGATGTCATCGTCAGCAATAGGAGGAGGAGCAGAACTGGCAGCAGCGGAGAAGGGATCAAGGACAACCGGCTTGAGCAGGGAGACGTGAAAGGAGTTGGGTATCCTCATCGTGGCCGGGAGCTGCAGCTTGTAGGAGACCTCATTTGTCTTGCCGATGACTTTAAACGGCCCGATGTAGCGAGGACCCAGCTTGTATGATGGTAGCTTCAATCGGACATATTTGGAAGCAAGCCAGACCAGATCTCCTGGAGAGAAACACGGAGGATCCAGACGCCTCTTGTCCGCGTGTCTCTTCATCCGCAGGGAAGCACGTCCAAGGGACGTCTTGACAGAGTCCCAAATTGTTGAAAAGTCACGGACTACGGTATCAGCAGCAGGGACATCCGAGGAAGAAGATACAGGTAATGGGACGGAAGGCTGAAGTCCGTAAACGACATGGAAGGGAGAGCTGGAGGAGGACTCACTGATGGGATGGTTATGGGAGAATTCAGCCCAAGGAAGGAGCGTGGACCAGTCGTCGTGATGGGTGTTAACGTAGTGACGCAAGAAGGAGGTCAGGATCTGATTGACTCGTTCCACTTGGCCATTCGACTGAGGATGGTAGGCTGAAGAAAAGTCCAGAGCCACTCCCAGATGTTTGCAGAGGGCCCTCCAGAAGTGGGAGGTAAACTGAGTTCCTCTGTTGGACACAATGTGTGAGGGAAAGCCATGCAACCGGAAGATGTGCTGTATGTAGGCGTCAGCGAGTTCCTGGGCAGAGGGGAGTCCAGCCATAGGGACGAAATGAGCCATTTTGGAGAACCGATCCACCACGACCCATATGACTGTGTGTCCGGCGGACAAGGGCAAGTATGTAATAAAGTCCATTGCAATGTGTTGCCACGGAACGGAGGGAATTGGCAGCAGCAGAAGGCGACCATATGGCAGGTGTTTGGGCGTCTTGTTCCGGGCACAAGAGGAGCAGGCTGAGACAAAAGACGCGACGTCCGTGCGAAGGGATGGTGTCAGGGCCAGGTGGACGGGCAGACCCAGGAGGTGGATCCACTGGGCCGAACTCCTAGATGGTGGTAAGGGGTCCGGTAGCTGGAGCACTATAGGCAGCAGAACAGTCCGTGCACAGGAGTATAACGGAGAAGTCCC